>NC_060121.1:718358709-718661739 GCF_021461395.2 Schistocerca americana | reverse complement strand
AGTAACGTTAACAAGGAATACATCTGACTGACTACTTAAAATGAGAGGGTACGCACATTCGCGAGTGACTGGTTCAAAATAAGAGTTAATACTCTAAGGGAAATGAGTCATAAGTATAGTTACGTCGGTACACACTCAGTTGTGTGCGAACGCACGATCGGGATAGAGGCACTTACGTTCTAAGTACTACCGGACTTCGTAATTAAATGAAAAGAAAGATTGTAGGTTCTGAGTTTCGCGGAAAATATGACCTTAAATATGGAAACTGACATCGGCGGCCACGAAGGGAGACAGAGGAACACATTCACGTATCTTTATTGTTGAGCAGCGTCGTCGTGAAGATCGACGCTTCCATCTAAATCATCTAAATTCTCCATACAAAATTAAAATAATAATAATCCTCCTGTGTTACAGGAACTGGGATCCATGGTAACTTAATTAAGAAAATCGTATTCTTTCACAAGTTCCTTTCATAATTTAGCACGATTTCACTTGAAATTACACTGCATTTCGACTATGTGTTTTATCACCAGGAGATGAGAACAACGAAAGGTAACTATTTCTATAACCACATCAACATCTACATCTACATGGATACTCTGCAAATAACATTTAAGAGCGTAAATCTTCTTTCGTTCGTTAGTGTTAAATACTTTTCAAATGAATTTTTGGAATGAGAGCCGAATAATTATCTATACATTTATCAATAGGATAAAATTATTTTTTCTTTACAAGTTTCACTCTCCTGCCTCTTTCCGTAGTTGTTCACGACAGTAGCATGTGTACACGCGATTAGCTTCTCCGTTTTCGAGACACTCGTTCACAGGCTCTGCGTATTAATAGTCAGTCCTTTTTCGAAGTTGCTTATCTCAATCGCTTTCTCCATTTGCCGCCCGTATCTTCGCTGGGGTGATCCCCCATCCGTGTACGCTTCGTTTATATGCTTTTGATACCGCGTCACGTGCCCGCAACTCCACCAAGATAACGAATGACCAGAGTTCAACAACTACATTAATTTTTTCGAAACGGTTAACGAACGAACGGCGTTGTTGGTTTTAAAAACACGCAGGTCGTCGATGTTGAGTCCAATTGAAAGACTTCCACCATGCAGGGGAGCCACAATATAACATTTTCTTTTTTGCACGTTTCGAGCTTAATTTACAATTACTCATACATACAGTTCACTTCTGCGAGAGAGATCTCTTATATGTACATAATTACAAATATTACAAAACGTTATGTCCTGAACCTTTTAAACAATTAAAGGTGTCTTCTAAAAAGACGAAGAGGGAAAAATGTAATGGAAAAATGTAATATGGAAAGACGCGAACCGGCCACACCAGGTAGATCCTTTTCCAGATCCCAACGCTCTAACCACTACGCTACAGTTTGAAATTTAAACACCGTGACGATTTGACGATTTCAACCACCGTTAGGTTTTTGCCTTATACACACATCAAAAAAAGGTTTTCCATCATCCCGGTACCCAGTACCATTGAAGGTAAACGTTTACTGTGGATTTTGTATCACAGACACAGTCCCTTTGACTGTTCAGAGATGTCAATAAACCCGCCCAAAGATGTAAACAACTATTCATGAGCAGCGTCTATTAGATCAGATCCAGTCATTCCACCAGGAAGAAAGTACACGGTTCGTGTTGTCTGTATTCAACCATCCCTAGACGGTCAATACCGTGATTCCATCGCGTCCGCATTGTTACTTTGTGCCAGGAAGGGCTCTCAACAAGCATAGTGACCAGGCGAGTCGGAGTGAACCATAGCGATGTTGTTCGGATATGGAGTAGATGCAGAGAGACAGGAACTGTCGATGACATGCTTCACTCCGGCCGCCCAAAGACTACTGCTGCAGTGGATGACCGCTACCTACGGATTATGGCTCGGAGAAACCCTGACAGCAACGCCACCATGTTGAATAATGCTTTTCGTGCAGCCACAGGACATCGTGTTACAATTCATACTGTGTGCAATAGGCTTCATGATGCGCAGCTTCACTCCCGACATCTAGACATCCATGGCGAGGTCCATTTTTGCAACCACGATACCATGTAGCACGGTACAAATGGGCCTAACAACATGCAGAATGGACCACTCAGGACTGGCATCAATGAGTGTCGCATATGCCTTGTAACCTCCCCACAAAAATTTTGAAAGAAATGACAATATATTTAATAGAAATGGGAGCCAAACGTAACCTCCCTGCAATGAAATGTACTGACAAAGGCAACAAAAATGTGAAATTCGCAATCTGACCCAAGTATAAGTTCCCACAAAAATAATGAAAAACAATTCAGTGCTAATGAAACTTCAGTGACAATGAAAATTCAATTAAACCGAAATATCGGTCTTTCGCCCTGTGCAAAACAATCAGAATTAAATTCTTACCTCATTGAAACTGCTTGTCAAATTTCTGCTCTTATTGTTGCGCACGGCTTGGAGGAACTGCATTGCAAATAATATTTTTTTTTTTATTTTTAAGTTTAACTGAAACTTTTCTTTAAGGGAAATGAAGGAAATTGTAATTAAATGAATTTTTTTTTTTTGTAAAAATTGCTTTGAAATCAAAATTATTATTGGGGCACTTGTTCAAAATTAATTACAATAAATAAACTTTACGTTATCTGATGGTTACCTACATTAACAATATACCTTATTCAGCATCTTGACCAGAATGCCATGTCGACGCTCGCCGACTGCGTCCCGCTCGCGACCGTGACAGGACTAGACCACTACTGCCGTAAGACTACATCACACAACCGCACTGGGCTGCTACTACTGACCGACCGCTCTGCATGACGACTACTAGCGTACTGCTGGACGCAACTGAACTGAGCTACTGTTATCGACAGACTGCACTGGCCTACTGCTATTCGCGTACTGCTCGCAACACTCGCGCGGTCAAGCGCAGACTAACCACGATAATAGGCCCTCTGGTCAAAGATTTTAACGTGCCTCACCATCGCTGCTACGTTACATACGTGATTCATAACCCTCCACTGGGAGGGGCAAAAATTTGGCAGCGATGGTGAGTCATTTGGACTTGCCATCGCAAGAAATTTTTACAATTTACAGAATATTTAGATACATGAATTAAATGTTGGGCATATGCACCGAGTACAAAACATATCAGACAAAGACAGGATGTGAGTACAAAACATAGTAGTAAATCAGAAAACTGTATATACAAATTATTTGACAGAAAACAAAGTGCACATGCACTGGAAAGATTCTTTAGCATTTTCAGAACAAATAAACAGAATGGCAGAAAATCGTGTTGATAAGTCACAAGAGTGTACTCGCACTGGAGTTGAGAACATATTAGCAATTGACGAAATGTACATACAATTAGTAACAAATGACATAAGTGCATACGCACTGAAGTATTTAATATACAGAATGAGTACAAATCATATTGAAAAATGAGAAAAGTGCACAGGCACTGAAGTTCAGTAGAAAACATATTAACACCTAACATAAGTGCACATGCACTGTAGTTTAGAACATATCATTAAAATAAAAATGTATATACAATATAAAAGACAAGAGTGCACATATACAGTACTTCAGAACAAATAAAAAAAAATGTCTTTAGAATTTTGGCAATAAATAAATATAATAGCAAAGAATCATGTCGACCAGTGACATAAGTGTACTCGCACTGGAGTTCAGCGAATCGAAAAAAATATATAGCCATGAACATAAATGATGTTAGCAAAAATGATTTTCACTATGTGACAAGAATTAGGATAGGAAAGGGAAGGATTGCATCATGGTTGTAGCACTTTAGATTGCACACAGCTGTTCTGAAAGTCCATATCTTTCCACAGAAGTACAACACCAAGTGACACAACTTGAAGTTCTTTTCCCATCAGAATTTATCAGTGTAGCCAAGACACTGAACTGTCGTAGTAATGTTCCATGTTTTCATTTTGGCAGTACACTAGGTACACCAAACAGTGGGACCATAATAACGTCTTCATCGCTCACGGTGGTGAACAGCATGTCGTGTAAACACCACGCTCTTACAAGGCACACCAACGTAGAATTAGTGCAAAACCAAAGATAGTGCTCCATGATCACTAGGATAGACAGGACAAATGGACATTGCAGTAATTCAGGGTAGTTAGCTCATAAGGTGAAGGACATTATGTCACATACCATTCTTCATTAGTAGTCTGCGGCATTCATAGCCCAGTTATTGAACATTTCTGTATCATGTATGTAGTATTACAGAAAAATGTTCATTAATTGTTTTACATAGAATCAGTAACCTTCTTTTCCTAGTTACAAAGCATTATTAAATAATCGCATTCTTTTCCAGTTACAAAGTATAGCATAGTTAATTAATCATTTGTCATTCCAATAGTATTAATCATTAGCCTTCTCCTAATTACAAAGCATTATTAAACAATCACATTCGTTTCCAGTTACAAAGTATGGCATAGTTAATTAATCATTTGTCATTCCAATACAGTAAGAATCATTAGCCTTCTCCTAATTACAAAGCATTATTAAACAGTCGCATTCTTTTCCAGTTACAAAGCATAATTAAGAATCATTAACCTTCTTCTAATTACAAAGCATAGCGTCATTTGTCATTTCAATACAGTAAGAATCACATTCCTTTCCAGTTACAAAGCATAATTAAGAATCATTAGCCTTCTCCTAATTACAAAGCATTATTAAACAATCGCATTCTTTCCCAATTATAAAGCATAGCATAATTAATTAATCATTTGTCATTCCAATAGTAACAATCATTAGCTTTTTCCTAATAACAAAGCATTATTAAACAATCACATTCCTTTCCAGTTACAAAGTATGGCATAGTTAATTAATCATTTGTCATTTCAATATAGTAGGAATCATTAGCCTTCTCCTAATTACAAAGCATTATGAAACAGTCGCATTCTTTTCCAGTTACAAAGTATCAACATTGAAAACAAGAGCTAATTAATGGCATAATTAATAACATAATTCATTGGGTGACATTAATTATTGGCACTCAGTGGCCAGCAAGTATTGAATAGAGTAAAACATTGTTCATCATTCAGTATTACTCAGATCATTACAAAGTCAATATTAAAAATCAGTTAATTACAGTCATAGCATTAATAATCATGGCCGTTATAGGTAGTCTCATTACAATAAACAGTGGCAGTCCTTGGCCAGTTACAAAGCATTATTTTATATATTTTTTTTGTATCATTAAGAAGTCATTACTGAAGTGACATACTATTCAGAGCTAATCAGCATTACTCAGAACTTTCTCAAACTGGTATCGCTATTTGGGACTGGTAATACATTTTTTTGTTAGCAATGCATTGCGTTGGGATCGATAATTAATTGCTGAGGCATAACACTATTTGCTTTTGACCTATTGCTGCAAATGAGGATAGTTAACGTCATTCGTCATGAGTCAGCTGTAGCAAGGTTATGTAACAAGGCAGTATATGTGATCACATTTATAAATGATAAACACAAATGGGTAAAAAATAAAAATGCAAGTACTAGAACAGGTATAATAAGTAACAGGTTTAGTAAGTATCATGAAAAGCTTCTCCTGAAAAAAATACAAAATGGATTATTGACCTGAAAGAAGAAACGCACACTATGCTGAAAAGTAGTGAACTTCGAATTAACAGGTAGTGAAATGTCTATAAAAATGTGTTCCATAGCTGTCCTTTCCAAAACTTTCCGTCATCCTACTATGCAATATAACACCTGCTGTCAAAACAAACTGCAACAAATACTTAAATAACTACACAGCATAAATATATAACTTCAACAATATCCTCATCTGTAAAGAAAAAACTTCATTATCAATCACTTCATTATCCACATTATCATAACTTCATTATTATCATCACCTGTAAAGAAAAACTTCATTATTCATAACAGTATATTCTTCATCATTATTCATGAGTATTCATTATCATCTGCAAAAAATCACTTCATTACTCATTATACAACTATTCCTTATCTATAGCATATTTCATCACTAAAACTAAGATGTGTAGTTCTGTCTGACAGCCTGCATCAATCACCTTGTATTCTGAAAGAAAAAATTAGTTAAGACTGCTATTCTACGATGAGTATAGTATATTCTTGTTAATGCTTGTTAATCCTGATCCATTTACTCTTCCCCATAAAGTTATTGCATCTTCTTTCGTTTATTCCGTAGGTGAAATTCCCATTTCTGTTGAATTTATTTCTTACACGCATCATTTCCTTCTGAAATTGATGGACAAAGATTAATGTCTTGCATTTAAATCATATACCCACTAAATAATGACTGGTTTATGGTGACACAATTAACCATACAGCATAACATGACAGAAAACGTAATATGTCAAAGACATTGACAGTGTTCAGATGCAAAAATGTACACAGAATAATACAATGCAGCAGCAAAATGTAAAACAGTCACGATCTTGAGATGTCATAGGGCAAAAAGAATGTCAAAATCAACTGGTGTGTGTTATATCTTAACTATTTCACAGTGCATATAAACAAAACTGGAGTACAATCATATACACAAAAAAAGTGGAAAATGTGCACGGTCTGATGTGTAACGACAAGAAAAGCGACCTGCTAACCTTATCTTGTCGGGCACTTGCCAAGAAAAATACGATAATCATCAGTAATTAGTCAGGTGAATATAATTGCATTAATAAATGGCATCACAGCATGTTACATCATAAAGTGGTTTCATTCAATAAACGGTTTAATGTTTGAGATATGGTGATTGCCTTTCGATTTTCTAGTTCTCAAAGTTTCGACGTGTACAACATTGGGGTGAGGGACGCTGCGAATCCGATATGGACCTGCGTATAGAAGTTCAAATTTACTGCACTTACCTTTTAATTTGCTGGATAAATAGTGTGTACGTACTAATATCTTCTGTCCAACGTGAAAGTCGCGGCGTGTACAAACCTGTTTTTGCTGTCTTCTCCGGCGCTCTGCGGCACGTTTGATGTTGTTCAGCGCAATGTCAATTACTTCGTGGTGTCTTAGTCGACGACATTTAGGGAAGTTTACTAATTCTTTAATTTTGTTTGGTGGTTCAACGTTTTGCAGTATAACAGACGGAGATAGCATAGTGGATTCATTTGGAATGGAATTAATTACATCTTGGAATGAGAGTATGTGTGTATCCCAATCAATATGTCTTTTGTGGCAGTATATTCGGCACAGCTTACCAATTTCTTTCATTAATCTTTCACAGGGGTTCGAAGAAGCATGGTACTTGGATATATAGATCGGAGAAATGTTTCTAGCTCGTAACATACGTATCCATATGGCACTACGAAATTGAGATCCATTGTCAGAAATTACTTTCATCACATGCCCTACATGAAATAGAAAATGTTTTACAAATGCTTTCGAAACAGTTTTAGCAGTAGCTTTGCGTAACGGAGTGAAAGTAACAAATTTTGAAGTGAGCTCAACAGCGACAAAGATGTAGCAAAAACCTCTGTTAGTTCTCGGAATTGGACCAAAAATGTCTACTGCGGCCATATGTCTTAATTTAACAGGTATAATGGGATATAATGGAGGAACATGTGAAGTGGTGTCTGATTTAGCTTTCTGGCAAATTTTACAAGACGCTAAAACTCGTCGTATACGTTTCTCAATGTTGGTAAAATAACAGTTCTGTCTCAGTATAAGAAAACATTTTCGTGCTCCGTAATGTGCGTAACTTAAATGAGTGTACCAGATTAGTTTGTTAACCAGTTCGTCAGGAATGCATAATAACCAATTGTTGCTGTCAGGATGAGAGCGGCGAAACAGAATGTCATTGCGTACAGTATAATGGTTTCTAATCGTAACATTATTCTTATCTTGCCAAAGGTGCTTAATTTCTTTCCACACATTGTCTTTGTTTTGTTCTTGTGCTATGTCCTGTAATGACGATGAAATAAAGTTTTCAAATGCAACTTGTTGAATGTACATGACACTGAAATTTGTTTTGCAGAAGTTGGTTGCTATGTCTTGCTGATTGTTGCTCAGAGAACGGGATAGTGCGTCTGCTATAACATTTTGTGTGCCGGGAATGTGAACTATTGTAAAATTAAATTCCTGTAAATAAAGTTTCCATCTGCTTAATCTGTCGTGAGTGAATTTGGCCGAAAGTAAAAATTGTATCGCTCTGTGGTCTGTGTAAACGGTGGTATGTCTGCCGTAAAGAATGTGCCGAAATCTCGTAAAAGCCCATACAACACATAATGTTTCAAGTTCTGTAACAGAATAATTTCGTTCAGCAGGTGACAGAATGCGGCTTGCAAATGCGATGTTTTTAATTACTGTAGAGCCATCTTCTTCTATTTCCTGAAAAATATGTACGCCTAAAGCGGTGTTAGAACTGTCGGTCGCAATGGAAAAATTTCTGGTAAGATCTGGGTGCGATAAAAGTGGAGCATTCAACAAAGCATGTTTCAAATAACATTCTCGTGAACAAAATTCTGCGTGTCAAAAGTAATGTTTGCGTTACTGTAATATGCAATCTGTGCTGTATCTGGTTAAAATCTATCGTACGTGTTATTATTTACGGGAGAATGTTGTGGCATATCCACTATAAGAACTGTTCTGTTATTTCTTACTGACGTGTTACGCTATGGATGACACCTATTGTCTGGGTCATTCATGATAATGTGTTGTTGCTGATGCTCTTGCTGCTCATAAGATCGACTGTTATTAAATGTACGCTGAAAATTGTGCTCATCATTTTTTTTTTACGTCTGTCATGATAGTAATTTCTATACGGCGCATTGCGATACGAGTTGAAATAGTGTGTTGTCTGTACGTAGTTATTTCTTTGCTGCCATGCGTTACTATTTGTTGGAGCTGGGACTATACGTGCACGCGGCGAAACATTAAAGTTTGGTTGACCTTGCAGACCGCATTGTTGGTTACGTATGCTAAGCGGCTCACTTTCATGCTATTGTGGTGAAAAGGTCTATTGTTACCAAAAAAATGCGTTTGCTGTTAATTTTACACATACTGATGATTACGATTTTTATCTGTTATTTAAGTTCTCGTGATTCTGGAGTGCCTAATGAAAATTGTCACATTCGCTAAAGATTTGTCATATCCGGTTTTCATTACATATTCTTAATCCTAGATAGAGCAATAGTTTAAGAGCAGTTTTGATAGATATAAAGGATAGTAGAAGAGAAGGCAGCAGTGCAAAAAACTAAAGATGAAACAGCACTACTACAGCTCGGGGCCCTATGCTCGCTACGGCACATATTCATTAAAGCGTAATGAATCCCCTGAGGTCTATTACGCACTGCAAATAAATTTTGGCTTTTGCGTTACAGGCAATTGCGGTATAAATTCAAAAGCAAATAGTTGTATCCAAGTTAATTCTAGTTTCTTCATTATAGGCAATGCTGTTGTAAATACAAAAATAAATTGTCGCATCTGGTTCAAAGCTAGTTTCTGCATTACAGGTAATAGCGGTGAAAGTACAAAAATAAATTGTCTTATACTGTGCAAATCGTGTATCTGTGCTCTGTCATTGTTAAATTCCTTAGATTTTTTTACAAATGCAAATTGCTTATTATCAACGTTCTCGTCACTGAATTTGAGAACACGTTCAGGTTTGTGTGAAAGTCTATTTGTCTGTGTCATTTCGGATTTCAAGTTGCATAGCTTTTCAGATTTTAAGTTGCGTAGCTTTTCGGATTTTAATTCGCGTAATTTCTGTAAATTGTTCACATTATACGCGCTGCGTAAGTCTGACAAATGCTCGCAACGTGGCGGATTCTGTGACGTATTGGTGACTGAAATAGTTTTTAATTCCGTTACTTTAATATTTCCGCCAATTTGGTTGTTGTGTCGTTCACTTTTATTACCAATTTCCGTATTCAGAGTGTGTGAAACTTCCAGTGGCTCTAAATTAAACTCGTCGCGTATCTGTACTGCGTTTTTACGGCATTGTTCAGTGACTGCCTTAATTTCGTGTATCTGTGTTTCGTTCGCTGAGCATTGTTCAGTGACTGCATTAATCTTGTCTTTATGTGATTCTGTTGTGCCTACACGTGTGCTACTTAATTCTTGTGCAACAGTGCCAACTTTTTCATTACTGTTATTAGCACAAGTCTTAGTATTCACACGTAATTGTCCTCTATTATCATAATAATGCGCGGCAATGGCTTCAATCTGTTCATTAAGCTGTTTATTCCGTTCACTAAGTTGTTTGATTTTTTTATTAATGTTGTCTTGTTCTTCATTCGATTGTTTATTCCTTTCATCAATTAATTCACGTTGTTTGCGCTCGTTTCTCAGTATTTCAGTCATTAGTTGTAATACTGCCACAATTTGATCCAATGTAACTTTCTCTACTCTATTATCTGTGCTGTTTGACTGCGTACCTACAATTGTCGCGCTTTGTGTGACCATTTGGTCATTCTGCAATTTACAAAAAGGATTATCAGTCGGATGTACATTGTCAGACACTGTTCCGGAATTAAATAAATCCGTCCTACTTTGAGTATCCTGATCACTTTCATTAGAGGAATTTGTCTGAACGTTATTTGAATTTTCCAAATCGGGTGTGTTAAGCTCGGCAGCGCTCATTACAATAGGGCGCTCCGCATCATCGATTGTCGTCAAATCAACAGAAGACACAATCGAGTTCGTTTGTTCGTCATTAAGGTCTACATCATTATTAATGGTTGGAACGCACTGATTGTCAGTGAACGCAGGATTGTCACAATTACTACCGGTCACGTTGTTTAAGTCGGTAATTTCGTTCATAATACCTCGCGATACACTATTCATAGTCTTTCGCGGCATTTTTACAGTAGTCACAATTATTCACAAAACAATAAGCACAAATGCAAAAGCAACACACAAATACAATAGAGCAACGAAGTGCCGTTGACCTGTAGAAAGAAAGTCACAAGATTAGTAAAAGCGTAGCGCCAAATCCTAATTATACTTAAGCAAATAAGAGCAGATATCTGACTGTTTTTCAAAAGACTCTCAACGAAATACGATCCTGGACTGGGTGTCGCCAAGTGTAACCTCCCCACAAAAATTTAAATAAATGACAATATTATTTAAGAATGCTAATGGACATTGCGCTAAGTGTATCCTCTCCACCGAAATTTTAAAGACAAAATATAATAATAAATGAATGGGAGCCAAAGGTAACCTCCCTAGCAATTAAATTGAATGACAATAAAAGTGAGAATCGCAATCTGACCCAAGTATAAATTCCTCACAAAAAATAATGAAAAACAATTCAGTGCTAATGAAACTTCAGTGACAATGAAAATTCAATTAAACCGAAATATCGATCTTTCGCCCTGTGCAAAACAATCAGAATTAAATTCTTACCTCATTGAAACTGCTTGTCAAATTTCTGCTCTTATTGTTGCGCACGGCTTGGAGGAACTGCATTGCAAATAATATTTTTTTTTATTTTTAAATTTAACTGAAACTTTTCTTTAAGGGAAATGAAGGAAATTGTAATTAAATGAATTTTTTTTTTTGTAAAAATTGCTTTGAAATCAAAATTATTATTGGGGCACTTGTTCAAAATGAATTACAATAAATAAACTTTACGTTATCTGATGGTTACCTACATTAACAATATACCTTATTCAGCATCTTGACCAGAATGCCATGTCGACGCTCGCCGACTGCGTCCCGCTCGCGACCGTGACAGGACTAGACCACTACTGCCGTAAGACTACATCACACAACCGCACTGGGCTGCTACTACTGACCGACCGCTCTGCATGACGACTACTAGCGTACTGCTGGACGCAACTGAACTGAGCTACTGTTATCGACAGACTGCACTGGCCTACTGCTACTCGCGTACTGCTCGCAACACTCGCGCGGTCAAGCGCAGACTAACCACGATAATAGGCTCTCTGGTCAAAGATTTTAACGTGCCTCACCATCGCTGCTACGTTACATACGTGTTTCAGCCTTCAACCAGACAACCGTCAGAGATGTGTTTGGAGGCAACCCGGTGAGAGCTAACACGCCGAAGATGTTCAGGCTCACATGCGATTCCTCCTCGTCGAAAAGTCTTGGTTCAAACTAATCTAGGGGTTGAACCGGAAGTCTCGCGTTATACGCCCTACATTAGAGACTTATGACACTTTCGTTATATCGTCTGTCTGACGTCAAGTCTGCAAAATCGTATGAAATGTACACCCACTCCGTCGTCAGGCCCACGAGTAGCCTACCGGGACCACCCGACCGCCGTGTCATCCTTAGAGGAAGATGCAGATGGAAGGGGCACACTGCTCTCCCGGTCATTATGATGGTATTCTTGACCGAAGCCGCTACTAATGGGTCGAGTAGCTCCTCAATTGGCATCACAAGGGTGAGTGCACCCCGAAATATGGGAACAGCGCACGGCCAGCCTTCCTGGTGCCGACCACGCCCGACTTCGGTGATCTCACGGGAACCGGTGTAGCCATTGCGGCAAGGCCGTTGCCGTATGAAACATACAAAGTTAATATAACGTATAATAACAGTAATAATACTATCGGGAGCTAAATTAACGACCCATAAATGATGTTGGCCACACAATTGTGAACTGGTTAAAATAATGTTTATTTGGAAAGCCAACTAAAAGGGAAAAATGGTCGTATTTAGAGCTACTGTTACACTCGAGCGCATATGCATTTGACACAGTTGGATCATTCACAATCTCATTGCGAAATACATGTCCAGTACTCCACCTCGTTATCTACTCGAAAAGTTAGAGTTCACACCAAGCGCGTGACTGCTCACCTCTCAGAGACTAAGTCTCGCGATACCACATAACGCGAAATTTTGTGAGTCGTTTCACTTCCTAGCAGCCCAAAGATCGACTGTCCCCTTTCGTGTCTCCACCAGCACTATATCCTTTGGTGTCTAGACCAGAACTGTCCCTCTGCCCATCTGCGGCCGTGTCTCGCGCGCCGAGCATCTTCGCTCAAGTGACTAGCGCAGTTCCCTTCCCTGAAGCCTTCCATCTGATGGGCTACAGCTTATTCTCCATTATTGCGCATTTTAACATATTTAAATAGTTTATTTATTTATTGTTCCGAGACCACATTAAGGAGAAATCTCCATGGTCATGGAACGAGTCAATACATGAAATTATAACACGATTGTAGAAACAGATAAAATGAAATATAAGAAACATATTCAGGCGACACGTCGTTAGTTTAAATAAAGAAAATCAAGAATGTAACACTGGAATTTGCTTAATTTTTTAGCTCTTCCAGGAGCTCCTCGACAGAATAGAAGGAGTGAGCCATGAGGAAACTCTTCAGTTTAGACTTAAAAGCGTTTGGGCTACTGCTAAGGTTTTTGAGTTCTTGTGGTAGCTTATTGAAAATGGATGCAGCAGAATACTGCACTCCTTTCTGCACAAGAGTCAAGGAAGTGCATTCCACACGCAGATTTGATTTCTGCCTAGTATTAACTGAGTGATAGCTGCTAACTCTTGGGAATAAGCTAATATTGCTAACAACAAACGGCATTAAAGAAAATATATACTGTGAGGGCAATGTCAAAATTCCCAGACTATTGAATAGGGGTCGACAAGAGATTTCCGAACTTACACCACACATAGCTCGAACAGCCCGTTTTTGTGCCGAAAATACCCTTTTTGAATCAGAAGAATTACCCTAAAAAGTGATACCATATGACATAAGCGTATGAAAATATGCGAAGTAGATTACTTTTCGTGTTGAAATGTCACTTATTTCAGATACTGTTCTAATGGTAAATAAAGCGGCATTTAGTTTCTGAACAAGATCCTGAACATGGGCTTTCCACAACAGCTTACTATCTATCCGTACGCCTAGGAGCTTGAACTGTTCCGCCTCGCTTATAACAAGCCCATTCTGCGTGATTAAAATATCAGTTCTTGTTGAATTGTGAGTTAGAAACTGTAAAAACTGAGACTTACTGTCATTTAGCATCAAATTATTTTCCACAAGCCACGAACTTATTTCATGAACTACATTATTTGATAATGTTTCAATATTACACACAAGATCCTTGACTACCAAGCTGGTGTCATCAGCAAACAGAAATATTTTTGAATCACCTATGATACTAGAAGGCATATCATTTATATCAATAAGAAACAGCAGTGGCCCCAGCACCGATCCTTGGGGAACGCCCCATTCAACAGTGCCCCATTGGGACTGAACATAATTACCACTCTCAATATTGCGGAGAATTACCTTCTGCTTTCTATTCTTACAGTAAGAGGCGAACCAATTGTAAGCTACTCCCCTTACTCCATAATGTTCCAACTTCTGCAGTAATATTTTGTGGTCAACACAGTCAAAAGCCTTCGTTAAATCAAAGAAAACACCTAACGTTCGCAACCTTTTATTTAATCCGTCCAAAACCTCACAGAGAAAAGAGACTATAGCATTTTCAGTTGTTAAGCCATTTCTAAAACCAAACTGTACATTTGACAGCAAATTATGTGAATTTAAATGCTGCAGTAACTTTGTATATACAACCCTCTCGATAACTTTAGCAAACACCGATGGCATAGAAATAGGTTATAATTATCAACATTATCCCTGTCTCCCTTTTTATAAAGTGGCTTCACTACCGAGTACTTTAATCGGTCAGGAAACCGACCACTCCTAAAGGAAAAGTTACAGATATGGCTACGTACTGGGCTAACATACATGGAACAATACTTCAGTATTCTGCTAGATACCCCGTCATATCCATGAGAGTTCCTGGTCTTTAGTGATTTAATTATTAACTCAATCTCCCTCTTGTCAGTATCATGGAGGAGTATTTCAGGTAACAGTCTCAGAACCCATTTTTATGCGTGCGCTATATGATTCCCTGTTGGGACTGGGTTTCTATTTAGTTCACCTGCTATATTCAGAAAGTGATTATTAAATACTGTACATATATGCGACTTATCAGTGACACGGACATTCCCACTACGCACTGATTCTATATCCTCGACCTGTCTTTGCAGACCAGCCACTTCCTTTACGACTGACCATATGGTTTTAATTTTATCCTGAGACTTAGCTATTCTATCTGCATACCACATACTTTTTGCCTTCCTAATAACTTTTTTAAACACCTTACAATACTGTTTGTAATGGGCTACTGCATTTAGATTGTGACTGTTTCTAACGTTTTGATATAATTGCCACTTTGTTCTACAAGATATTCTTATACCTTTAGTCAGCCACCCAGGCTGCCTGTTTGTGCTAGTACCCTGTTTTGAACGCTCTAACGGAAAGCAACTTTCAAGGAGCACGAGAAAAGTCTTGAGGAAAGTATTATATTTATCGTCTACTGTATCGGCACTATAAACATCTTGCCACTCTTGTTCCTTGATAAGGTTTACAAAAGTCTCTACAGCAACTGGATCAGCTTTCCTAAAAAGTTGGTAACTATATTTAACATGTGTTGCAGCACAAAAATCTCTTAGACTTGAAATTTGTGCATCATGATCTGAAAGGCCATTCACCATTTTGCTAACAGAATACCCTTCTAGTAATGACGAATGAACAAAAATATTGTCTATGGTTGTTCTACTGTTCCCTTGCACTCTCGTTGGAAAGAATACGGTTTCCATAAGATTATATGAATTAAGGAGGTCTACCAGCATCCTTTTCCTTGCACAATCACTTAACAATTTATATTGAAGTCACCACATATAACTAACTTTTTGTATTTCCTATAAAGTGAACCAAGAACCTCCGCTAGCTTTAGCAAAAATGTTGTGAAATCTGAGTCTGGGGATCTATAAATAACAACAGTAAGAAGTTTAGCTCCACTAAATTTAACCACACCTGCACAACATTCAAACACCTTTTCAGTGCAGTACTTTGAAACATCAATTGACTCAAATGGGATACCGTTTTCACATACATGGCTACTCCCCCACACCACAAAGAGCTCCTAGAAAAGCTGCCAGCCAACCTGTATCCTGGTATAGAAAGCCTCTGAATTATCTCCTTATTTAAGAAGCGTTCAGATATACCAATAATTTCAGAGTCCACATCTATAAGCAGTTCACTAACCTTATCTCTAATGCCTTGTATGTTTTGATGAAATATACAAATTCCCTCATTAATCGGATGCCTAAGCTTTGTCGAAAGTGGTTTCTTTGTTCTTTGTGTTCTTTGTTTGTTGTCAAAGTTTGACCACTTTCACGTTATAAATAAAGTAACAATAATATCGATTACATAATAAACATTAAATTCCTTTACATAAAACTAATAAAATTTCCTTCTTAGCTTTGAATGTCACGGCCAGTAGCTTTGAATCAATGTGCTTTCGCTTTCTGATAAATAAATAAAGAACAAAAGAAACAATTATGCACTAAACTTTACAACAAATATTCTGTTACCTAATGATTTTATAAGGTGTCGTGCTGTCATCGTTCAATGTGTTTTGTGTGGAGGAAATTATGATCTAATGCTTAACCGAATGTACTGATAATTTAAATTTACTATATCTTTTAAAGAAATAAAGGTACAGAGTTGATATTTACAAGATTTGTCTTTTTAATGATGCGCTTTTATATGACATGTCGATCGTTAAGATGCACCAAAGCGTCCTGTTATTAGCATTCAGGTCTTTGCTACAAAACGTGTTCATTTCACTTTAGCAAATCCTAAACTATTATAGATGTGGTCAATATTCAAGTAATTTGGGATCACCATAAAAATTTAAGAAAGGTGGTAGATTAAAATTACTGTGTCTTCATTCCCTGAATTACTACAGAATTAAAGAGTTCTCATAAATGTTTCCCTTTATGGCCGATCTTAAGTCCGCCTCATTTAAAACTGCTACGCCTCCCTGCGCTAAACCAGCTCCTACGGAGTTTCCCTATGATGTAGATTCTCGTCTGCCTCATTCGCACATAACAGCGCTTAGGCCTGATCAGTCTGGCCTCATTCAGCAATAGACGCCGGTGAATTTACCCATCTGTGCTCTTCGTGGCGCTCGGTCCTGGACGACAGGATTCGTTTCACAAATCCTGAAGGGCTGTCTCTTTCGGCCATACTCTTAAATGAGATTGAAATGCTCGTTAACTCACACAAGTGAGGCTGGTCGCCTTAGGCACACTGTGCAGTGAGTGCACCAAGGTGGAGGTTCCCTGCTGTTTTCGGGTGGCATTCTGTGGTACCGACGTACGCCGCTGACGGCACGGAAGGCGCCGTAACAGCTGCACGACCCGTGAATGCTGTCCTCCGACCGATAGTGCAACTATATCGGCAGCATACTACAAAGGCACATCTTGTGAATGACTTCCTTGAGGATAACGACATCGCTCGACTAGAGTGAATAGCATGTTCTCCAGACCTGAACCCTATCGAACATGCCAGGGATAGATTGAAAAGGGCTGTTTATGGACGACGTGACCCAGCAACCGCTATGAGGGATCTACGCCGAATCGCCGTTGAGGAGTGAGATAATCTGAATCAACAGTACCTTGATGAATTTCTGGATAGTTTGTTACGACGAATACAGGCATGCATCAAAGGAAGAGAATGTGCTACTGGGTATTAGAGGTACCGATATGCACAGCAATCTGGATCACCACCTCTGAAGGTGTCGCTGTGTGGTGGTACAACATGAAATGTGTGGTTTTCATGAGCAATAAAAAGGGCAGAATGATGTTTATGTTGATCGCCATTCCTGTTTTCTGTACAGGTTTCGGAACTCTCGGAAGCGAGATGATGCAAAACTTTTTTCACTTTGTTCAGTTACCTATAACAAACTGTACCAGCAAAGATGTGTTTTCGAGAGATCCTCAATATCTGAAGCTGCCTATATTATACGTAGTACATTAAAACCTATCAAATATGGCTTCTTCCATTTTTCAGTAGTCGATACGACCACGAAAGCCAATAGGCGTCCCGAAGGAGAAAACTGGGTATGTAAAAGTCATAGTAGCGTCGTGGAGAAGTGTTCGCCAGGTGAATCTAGTGTCTCCCGTTTGCTCGCAGCGCGAAGAGGAGGCACAGGTCTCCGAAGGAGCCAAGGAGTGTGTCACTGGTGTCTGTCTACAAGCGAGCGGCTGCTCAACTGTGAAAAGATTTGTGAGGAGCAGCGGGACTGCAGGACCGTGGAGGATGTTTAGCGGATGTCATTTGACGGCGAATTCGGCGGCTCAAATGGATGGACCACGGACCGGCCGGTGTTCTTCTGCCCGTGAAATCCGTGTGACGACTGCACAGAGGTTACTGCCTTTAGTGCGGTGTATCTCCCCGCCACCACACTGAACTTCCCAACGAAATTCTCATACCTAACAGAGTGCAATAACAGGTCCTTAGTGCTAATTATGCATTCGTGTCGTGCTTTACAGTTACTTTGTTTGAAACTGTGTAAGTAGCATTCTTGGATCTGTGCACCACATTGATGTGTATGTACCCAGAGACTATGATACAGCACTACCTGCAGCAAAGTGTTATATAAGCTACGTTCATCAGTATCGTTGTATCTTGGGGAAGTACGTGGTTGTTTAATTTCGGCACTGCGAAACCACTGTTTTCTAAATTGCCTTGGTCCTTCTATTAAGGGTTGCATTACCTCTCTTGATTTGGTGTTTAGCTGTTTTAGGTTCCTGGTATGAGTTTCCTTCCTGTTACTGATCCATAACGTGAGCCTGACGCATGTGTGCGCAACGCAAATGATTTTCAGTAATTGTTAGGGTTACTGTGTCTAGCCAGTTTTGTGTATGTATATCGTTATATTCGTCAAACAGGACTCAACTTTCAGTCAACTTTAAATCTTATTTATGGGAACGATGTTATTCATCTTAGATAATAACTTCAAAGTTACATACTCTGTTTTTTCTGTGTGACGATTTAGAGAATTACGTGCTAGGAAAAACCAGGAAACAGGGAAGTTGTAAGGCTGTGTTGAGCCATGAGTGAACATAGATATGGAACATAACTTTTCTCGTAAAAATTTCATGCGTTAAAATAACACCACTGATATTAAAAGAAATTTTACACATTCTCCGTGGATCATGCATGTAGTTTCATTTCTGAGTGCTAAATATTGATATGACAACATTACTTCTGAAACTTCCGTTTAAACATTTATTGACATAAAGCGCACCTGATGTACATATCCATAACAATTTCATTGAAGCACAATGAGTATTACTAGCCATCAGCTAATTAACAGTTACTTAAGCAGAATAATTCCTGCAAGATATGGTGTCACAACTCTGCATTGATTTAGAAAATTAGTGAGACCAGAATTTGGATTAACGTATGTCCTGCATTAACACATAATTAAGTCCGTTAAAATTGTAAAACCGGGGTAATCATTAAAACTCGAAAATCAATGTGGCTATGCGTTTACTTAATTGACACTGCCCTGTGCCAATTTTAACACAATATATTGGGTTGTTGCTCTGTCTACCACATCACATTTAGAAGTACATTGCTAGGTAATACTGCCTGTACTTGACAACAAATCAATGAAGCTGTAATCCGACCTGTTTAAGAAACTGTATCACCAATTACACAATTCACAAAATGTAGTTATATCCCCTGGTAGTGCCGGAAAAATTACACAATGAGACTTTCTCTTATCGCAGAAACACCTCAATGAACGACTCCTTTAATCGGTTACTCAAATGATCCTCCTCCCGCCATCGTTTTAACACATTGGTTACAATAATCGCTAGATACACAAGTAAACAGTTCGTCACAGTTACTGATTAGAAGCATTAAATTTATATTCGCACCGACTTGTACTTACCAACATGGAGTAATTGTGCGTTCTCTTCATCACCACCACCCTGATATTAGATAAAAACATCACTACTGGCCATCGAGCTAAAGCCACGCTCTGGGTACACCTTCTGTCCAGTAATCTCAATCGTTACATTCAAAAGTCATTAGATCAAGCAACAGAGCTCATAATTATTTGATTTTCTATTAAATGTACCGACCGTATAAGATATTCAGACAGTATAGTGATCCTACATCCAAGACATTGATCTCTTACAGGCCGTCGACATTATCCTGTTTCTGCTGATCCATCGTCTTCCCATGGGCGCAACTGACGACCCACACACTATGCTCGTCACGCCAAAAAAGCCCTGTTTTTGGGAGAACACTGCCTGAGGTGAATTCCATCAACAGCAACGTACGGTCATACTTACAGGCGTACTTCACTGCCACACTGTACACATCGACTTAGCGTGGCATTTAAATCGTCACTTGATGGCTCTCAACTGTTGATTTCAAGGGTGATTTACTGCTACCCTTGGTTCTAAGTAGGTATTGGCGTTTCACTACCAGTATTAACTTTTTTTGTTTTGTGATTTCGAAATTCATTAAATGGGAACAACTTAACTTTTTTACAATTCCTGTACATAAGTTAATTAATGGTTTTGGAAATTGTTTTACTTAACACGTTTGGTAATTGTGGTTATAAGATATGTAATTTGAATACTGCATTAATGACACAATATATCAGACCCCAACAATCCCCGGCTAAACCACAATAACAGATCTCTTTTACTATTCAAATACCACACCAGCAATCCTAATGTCACCTTAGCTTTCGGTACTGAACACCTTTTTAAAATTAGATTCACTCATCCTGTGAAACATGTATGTAACTGATGTTTTCGTAGAAGTTGTCTTGTATATTTAAATGAAGCTTGTTCCATTGTTGGAATATGAAATGTATTGAGAGGTTCTTTATTCAACACTAATTTTTTTGTGAATTATTGTCTTGCAAGTCATTAATAAATATTTTACTAATACTTAAACTTATTCGTGGATGTTCAAGCATTTCTTTTGACACATTTGTTTCCTTATAATGGTATTACGTAGTTAGTGAGCAAATTTAATTAAATCCTTTACTATTTAACTCTACAATGGTTCATAGTTTAAACAATATTGAATTACCTTTTCTTTTAGTTCAAATTAACTATGAGATAAACACCAGCCTATATTACTCAAGAAATCACACTTACAATATTTATTCATTATTGCAATTTACTTAATAAAAATTCAAGCTTTCTACTTTCAATAAAAATAATGTTTTTTGTTTATATCATCTACAGCTGAGGTTAGCGCTTTAGCAGTATAGTAATTCCATTTACATCTCTACCTATGCATTTGTCTCGTGGCTGCCCTCCTAAATAAAATAACGTGAATTCAAATCAAACATGCCGCTTCTCCCCTACAAAGGAAAATTTAAGTTTTTGCCTTCAGGTGCGATCTGAATACTCTAACCTCACCCCAGAATTACACTTTATTAATTAATCAGGTCAGATGCTACCCACTCAGTCTCAGGATATACAGAATCGTGGTTCCGTATGTGTTATCACAAAAGTACTGCCAGTGTATTGCTTTTGGTGGATAAACTTCTTATCCAGAAGTCTGACAACAGACAACCACCAATTTTTAACTAAGCAACGGTTAGACTTCCTTATATTATTCCATTTCAGTATAACTTCGTGTGAATGATGTATCAATTGGGACGAAGTTAATATTCATGACTTATGTAACCCTCTCGTCAAGTGTTGCTTCTCTCTGGTGTTACAATGGATGGTTTCCTTACTGCTTGCCACATGCCACGACCTTTGTAGCTGACTAACTTTTGGCTTCAGTCGTTGCCACGAGATGTCACTCCATATCTCGGTGAGCCATATAACAATCCCATTTCATTACTAGAAACGACATTCATTCATTTATTGTGAATATGTACTTTGAAGTGTATAACTCTAAGCGCGAGTTGTTTACTTTCGAAGTGGTGTGGTGAGATTCATAGGAAAGAGCTCTCCAGGAGCATCTGTTCTTCCTCAGATATTACAACGAATTTCACCCTGTCTCTTACGATAAGTATATTCCAGGTCAGTAGTTAGGTAGGCTCCCAACGTTTACTGACAACCCATGCGCAAATGCCACACTGGCTGTAAAACATATTTCTCATTGTTGATTTTATGTAATTCGATTGCACCACTAATTTTGACATCGTAAATAATAATAAAGGGTTCATTATTGTCTAAATCACAATTAATGTATGAAAATTATTTCACCATTCTTAAAGTTTACAGTGAATTTCATGTAATGCTGTGCCTTTAAATTTTGCTACTTTTCTTTATCTTCAGATGTCACATAGAAAGATATATTTGTATCTCATATATTCAGAACATCTGACGTTCAAAGGCAGTTGTATATCATCATTATTGTACCTACAACTAACTACGGTAGTACACACCATTGGAAACATAGCCAACCCTCTGTCCGAGCGACATGCATATGCTGTAGCCTAGGGGAAGTCGTCCAAAGCACGGTCAATAGCAGCACGCTTTTACAGCTCTGTTACTTAAATGAAGTTTATCCTACAGCACGATCAATAGCCTGCGATTTCCGCGCACCTGGAGTCATATATAAAACTGCAACTCAAACAGGAAGGTCTTATTATATTTTTACAATAAATTTTCGGTACAGACGGGAAACAGCCGTAACGAACGTACAGAGCTTGACAGTCCAGCGGTTAACAGGTTATGTGTTATTTAATATCCCGGTTGCCTGCCCGGGTAAATGGTCCACTCATTATAGATGCTAAGTTCCTCATATTTGCCCCAACGTAATTATACGGCAGCAGCCGGATGCAGTTGTTCGCCTGCTGCCTGAAGAACACGACTCGAAATTCATCATTTATTAATGAGAAGTATTGCTCATCTCTGAAAGTCTATTATGGAGCTTCCCGTAAAGATTTCTGTATTTATAAAGACACAATATCCGATCCTTGGGTTAACTTTAACAGTAAACGAACACAGTGGTTTTCTTATAAGTGGTGATTAGGTAGGCGGATAAACACATATAAATCTTTGCTCCTACCCGCTATCAGAGTAATTCTTCTGGTTCCTAGTACAGTTTAACATCACAAAGTGATTTACTAGGCGACTTCAGGCCTTTTTACTCTGACAGTTTAACGATACTTTGCTCCTACTTTTAATCCCGAAAAGTGCATGAGTTCTTCACTTGCACCGATCTATATATGTCTTCAATAGTTCGCTGTTACGGTAAATTCACTTCCCAGTATTTTAAGTCACATAATCAGGAAGTCATCGTCATGTTTTTGAATAACTCTTTCCCGGCATCTGCTACTGGCAAAACGTTTCGCTGAGTGGTTGCTGAAGTGTCGAGGTATTACGAGTATTCATATGGACACCATTGTCTTGTTTGGCCGCCTGTTGGAGTGAGAAGAACTTTCTTCTGTTAATCACCGCCTTGCATTTGTAGTCATGTCTATGTGAAGATGACCTACACTTCTGGTGGAAAGAGGTAATCAAAACAAAACACAGGGTGTGACTAATACCGTCTCTTGTTTCATTGAAGATATGATGTTTGTCGATATAATCTGAGTCATTAGGTATAACTAAACTTGAGACTGTAGCTGAAAATGACAGCGTGGGAACTGGATATTAACTGAGGTTCTGTCTCGATCGAATTTTTAAATTCTTACTTCCAACCTCATTCAGCTTTGAAGTTTTAGTAATGTCGTTAACCATTCTGTTGAAAGCCTGAAATTCACCTACAAAAATTACAACAACCAGGACTTGATCACTAGGTAGTCGTAATTACCAGTCCTACCGTGTTTCAATAAACTAATCTGTTGTCACATTTAAAGCATTCTGGTATAGCAATAACTGTGTTATTGGCTCGATAGGTTCCCAGGAATTACGCCCTGTAGAAACCGCACAATATTTCAGCGAGACAACTGCCCGCCATCTTCAGGTGCTACTGTCGCGTCGCCGAGAAGCTCGCCAACAGCACAACTGTGTTATTACTACATATTCTTATCAGTTCTAGTAGACTAGATTCTTATGATAGTTACATTCGCTCAAATCATAATTTGCTCACATACACGACTTTGGTCTTCAATTTCAGGGAATTCGTTGCGTCACAGTTAAATCAAATAATTTTTTGCCAAGCTCAGGAGAAAACTAGTTCAGTATACGTGCTAATAAACTCAAGTTTGCAAAGCTGAAGCGTGCTGTGTTTTGGGAGTGAACGGCTTGTGCAGCCAGCATTCAGTGTCGCGCCATCTGCACTAAGATAGAACAAATAGTACCTTATCTCCTTAAAAACTGTCTACAAGTAAAAGATAGTCAAATAGAGAGTATTTTCTGACATATAAACAAGATATTCGCCTTTCGCAAGAAAACTTTTTTCTTCTTCGTAAGTGTACTATAAAATAAATGAAAACTAGGGTGTAACGCCGCTTCTTTACCAGTTGGGCTCAAACTCAGACGGAACACAAGTATGACGACAAATCTAAGGTCACCTATTTGAGGAAGTGTGTCGCCATTGATGTTAAGTAAATTAGGGAAGCCACGAAGGACGTAAATCAGCATAAGAAGACAGTGAAGTGGACCTTGTCACTTTTCACGGTCCCTATAACAAAATCATTTTCAGTGCTTCCTTTCATGAAATGAAAATGTTTGTCCTTCGGAAAAAGTAATAAATTGTTTTCTTAACATCGTTACTGATGTTTTTAGCATGGCTCGTCCTCTCGTTCAGGCAAAATGTGATATTTTTATCAACTGTGTAATTGACTTGAATTATACACATTGTTTGAAGATGACCAATTTTCATTGTTGCATATGGAATGGTGGTGGTTACGACTCTGCACACGATGTAACAAAATGCCGCCAAACTAAGTAATCAGAGTGTTCATTCCAGCCAACAAAAGCAAATACACTCCTGGAAATTGAAATAAGAACACCGTGAATTCATTGTCCCAGGAAGGGGAAACTTTATTGACACATTCCTGGGGTCAGATACATCACATGATCACACTGACAGAACCACAGGCACATAGACACAGGCAACAGAGCATGCACAATGTCGGCACTAGTACAGTGTGTATCCACCTTTCGCAGCAATGCAGGCTGCTATTCTCCCATGGAGACGATCGTAGAGATGCTGGATGTAGTTCTGTGGAACGGCTTGCCATGCCATTTCCACCTGGCGCCTCAGTTGGACCAGCGTTCGTGATGGACGTGCAGACCGCGTGAGACGACGCTTCATCCAGTCCCAAACATGCTCAATGGGGGACAGATCCGGAGATCTTGCTGGCAAGTGTAGTTGACTTACACCTTCCAGAGCACGTTCGGTGGCACAGGATACATGCGGACGTGCATTGTCCTGTTGGAACAGCAAGTTCCCTTGCCGGTCTAGGAATGGTAGAACGATGGGTTCGATGACGGTTTGGATGTACCGTGCACTATTCAGTGTCCCCTCGACGATCACCAGTGGTGTACGGCCAGTGTAGGAGATCGCTCCCCACACCATGCTGCCGGGTGTTGGCCCTGTGTGCCTCGGTCGTATGCAGTCCTGATTGTGGCGCTCACCTGCACGGCGCCAAATACGCATACGACCATCATTGGCACCAAGGCAGAAGCGACTCTCATCGCTGAAGACGACAAGTCTCCATTCGTCCCTCCATTCACGCCTGTCGCGACTCCACTGGAGGCGGGCTGCACGATGTTGGGGCGTGAGCGGAAGACGGCCTAACGGTGTGCGGGACCGTAGCCCAGCTTCATGGAGACGGTTGCGAATGGTCCTCGCCGATACCAAAGGAGCAACAGTGTCCCTAATTTGCTGGGAAGTGGCGGTGCTGTCCCCTACGGCACTGCGTAGGATCCTACGGTCTTGGCGTGCATCCGTGCGTCGCTGCGGTCCGGTCCCAGGTCGACGGGCACGTGCACCTTCCGCCGACCACTGGCGACAACATCGATGTACTGTGGAGACCTCACACCCCACGTGTTGAGCAATTCGGCGGTACGTCCACCCGGCCTCCCGCATGCCCACTATACGCCCTCGCTCAAAGTCCGTCAACTGCACATACGGTTCACGTCCACGCTGTCGCGGCATGCTACCAGTGTTAAAGACTGCGATGGAGCTCCGTATGCCACGGCAAACTGGCTGACACTGACGGCGGCGGTGCACAAATGCTGCGCAGCTAGCGCCATTCGACGGCCAACACCGCGGTTCCTGGTGTGTCCGCTGTGCTGTGTGTGTGATCATAGCTTGTACAGTCCTCTCGCAGTGTCCGGAGCAAGTATGGTGGGTCTCACACACCGGTGTCAATGTGTTCTTTTTTCCATTTCCAGGAGTGTATCTAAGTTCTGTAACACCGCTTCCATGGTGTGTCACTGAAGGTGGGCGAACGGTCTTTCAAGGAGAGGGGCGCCACAGCAAGGTAGACAAATGTCAGTAAAAGGCTTTACTGCTACACGCAACTGGAGCAGACACGTGCACACTCTCGCCTTTTAAGTTGTAAACAAAAACAAATAATAACGATTTAAGTCGTAAGGAACCCAGGAAACAGCGGCTATATGGGCAATCTCCCAGCTTCCAACAACTTAAACAGAACAAATCGTCTTGGAAGAACTTGATGATCTCAGCGCGCACAAACAGTTCATGCTTCCACAATTTGAATCAGAGGTGAAACTCTGCATCAGAAACGGATCTTTAGGGATGGATCAATTATCAGCTATGTGATTTAAGTCAGCTAACATATAAGCAGACACCTACTTAGAATAGACCACATCTTGCTTTGCTGTCATTAAAGGTTAAGGAAATTCTTGTAACTAAGTATTAAACCTGCTGCGACGTCTGTCACACCAAAGCCTGCAAAGAGGCAGACACAGTGTTCGAAAGACGTGCAGGTCACAGGCATAGAAAATAAGGAAATCATTCTATGCAGCTTCACCCACAAGAAAAGAAACAGGCAAGGCTGTAATAATGTCGGTGGACTACGCAGACCCATGCATTATAAATTTTTCGATAGACTGTGGAAAAGGACATAGCTCACTAAATTAAGAAATAGACAAATGTAGCGTACTTCATGGCACGTACAGAAATAGAAACAAATACGTTCAACAAATAAACTGTCAGGTGTACAAAAATTCCCCATCACACAGAGCTATGCAATAAATACAAACTAAAATCAACCTCGAAGTCCAAATGCTCACGAACGAAAACTGCAGGAATCAACAATGAAAAGCAAACCACCAGTTTGACAGAAGGTATCATACGACCTTAACTGTGGGTAACTGCAGTATGACAACTCATTTGACAATGACACACAAAATGATCAGACACACATATATATAACGTAGAACCTACACACTCATACACCACACACTAGATGTATGAGCTAGCAGATATCTAACTGGTCAGTATAGGCTCCTGTAAGTGAGTGCATCGTGTGACACCATCGTTCTTGTACATTTTCTTTGTTCTTGAGTACTCCTCAACACATACTTTATGACGATCCACTAGGTCCATAAGCATTTCATGATTGAAAATCGTAGTTATTTATGTTGAATCCTGAGTTAATACTGTTCATAGCCAGAAAACTCTAATTTCATATCACTATATCGTAGATTTTGAAATGTTACAACTATACTGAAATAGTGACCTGAGGCCAAGTCTAAAACAAAGCATTGGCTGTCATTCATATTATGCATGTGTGTTGCAAAGAATATCACCACTTTCATAGCTGCACTATACTGAGGTTGCTGCTCGAAGAGTGCTGCAGATGCTGGTGACAGTGGACACTGAAAGTTTTAGAACAGTTCTGCATGCTGAATTGACGACTGCTCCAATGTATCAAGTACACTACGTAATGATCGTCAGTGGTCCATACATTGGATATATCGGTAACTCAAAATGTACAAACAGTTCTGTATCCTACTTCGATATGTCAAGCACTACATCAAAGACTCTGCCTGGGTGCTGACTTGATTTATGCTGCTGCTCATATGCCTCAGGTTCTCCATCAGCTTTGTCCTGAAGCAATCGTAACTGATGAGAAAATAAAAGAAAATAATAATCACATATACATGTACCTACAAAAAAAAACAACAAACATTTCCACAGTCAGTTTCCAAAACTGAACGTAGCTGATTCTGAGTTATTTTGTATGGATACAGACAGTTTTGCCTTTTGGGTAAAAGCTTTGTCCTGATGCAATCGTAACTGATGAGAAAATAAAAGAAAAGAATAATCACATATACATGTACCTACAAAAAAAAAACAACAAACATTTCCACAGTCAGTTTCCAAAACTAAACGTAGCTGATTCTGAGTTATTTTGTATGGGTACAGACAGTTTTGCCTTTTGGGTAAAAGGCTGCAATCCATATGAACTGATTACCCAGATACACTCCCAATGAATTTGACACATTCATGATTTAAAATACACACTCGACTGTCTGACATACTTTTTTATTTGCTGGAGGTGGCAGATCTCTAATGATTCACCATGATGAACAACTTTTCAATAGGATGTACTGAGCATGTTGTTGAGTTCACCTGGTGAATGGATGTTGAGAATAAGTTGTGGAAAGAGCATTGTAACACCAAAGAAACTGGTACAAGTAACCTGAAAGCTTCGCTACAGTCAGTCATATTATTTACAGTGTTGTGGCAATTACTTCCAATTCTGAGGTAATTTGTTACACTGTGGGTACATTTTGTTACAGTTTTCGGTAATTTGTTACAGAATGGGGAAATTTGTTGAGGTTTTAAGGGCACTTTGTTACAGTTTTAAGATATTTTATTACAATGTTGAGGGATTTTGATACAGTTTAGCGGCATTTTGTTACAGCTTTTTTCTGAAAAATGTTAATGTGTTTGTTGTAGTATTATATAGCTTCTTTTGTGCAATGCATGAATTGTTCAATTCCCATTACACTGAATACTCAAAATCCAAACTTCATATGATATACAGTAGATTTGCGTCACCTTCAAGAGATCATACTCATGTTCTTGAATAACTCTAAGTTCAAGTATTGTCAAGACTACTTCAGTACAGTCAATCATATTAAAATATTCCAAAGCCTAGCAGGCTTGAAGATGTTGCCCTTGATCGTCATTTCACATCACAACTCCTGGCTTCCACTACAGTGACCAGCAGTATGATATGTGATACAAGTGCACTTTTTGCAGGAATCATATAGGCATTCATTGGAACAAGATTTTTTAGAAATCAAATTGGAGTGTGTAAGTTTGCTAATAAAAGAGCCACTACCATGCCAATCTATTACAAAAATGTTTCACATATCACTCATAACTTCATATTCCACAGTTGTGACCATTTAGAAATCCACTGGAAAATTTGCATTTCTGTGCTTAATGTATAACGTACCTTATGTGAGGAAACACTCAAAAACACAATGAAATGCTATGCTAGCCTGAACATTAGATCATTTTCTGTTTATAGGAAGGATAATTGATGTCGATATGGAAAAGAAGAGCAGCAGGGAGTGGTAAGGCACTGGCCCATAAACAGCTACAATATAGTATAAATAACATTCATCAAACAGTAAAAACAACATTTGTTAAACATAAAAAAATATTTTTCTTATCAAGACATGTATCCCACTAGTCTAAGGAAACAGTACTAAATTACAACAGATCCAGGCTATTGATCTTCAATTTCATCAATGACAAGTATACATGAATATTCCAAAGCTCAGACGAGAATGTGTCACTTGAGACGGCAACAGCACGAAAAGGTACAATTGAAAGGTACAACTTAGCAAAATGTGACATCTGTCACATTGACGAAAGTGAAGACTTTACTTAGACTGAATTAATATTGCAATCTAGTTAAATGTGACATCTACCATATTTATGAAAACATGAATTTTCTTAAGCAGAATCAGAAGTTATAATTTAGGTCTAAATGACCAGCCACCCCTATGGCCGCAAATGAATTCTGTTAACTTACATTTATGCCTGTGCACATAAACCATAGTACACAGAACATTACAGTAATCACGTAAAATACAAAGAACAGAGTTATCAGCTTAGCAATGAAGGAGTGACATCGGAGTTCACAGTTCTGCTGGAATTTACATTCGCTATAATTGCATCTGAACGTTAACAGATTTCGGGCAATGACAGGTACATGTATTTTATACAACTTGGTGACTCATGCACATTCAGACAAATGACTGGTGCTATACACGAACAACAGTAGAAGCAGTCTTTAGCTCTTCGAGGTTAATGAGCATTTTTTCGATATTAATCGTTTGACTCAGAATATGTCACAACACACACACACACACACACACACACACACACACACACTCAAGCAATAAATATCGCAAGGGCAATAACCGCTTCTTTGGCAGTCGAGCTTACACTGGGCAGGTCACACCACTGTGACAATGGAAGTGAACAGGAAGGCGAGCAAATTCGACAGGCTTGATAACTATGTATTAACAAAAGCAAGCTTTACGTAGGCCTTGCAATTCCACGAGTGTGGTAGTATGTATCCAGATGTGCCACAGGTTCTATGAAAACTGACAGAACTACACGGACCTGAACTCCGTGCCCTACAAACATTGGCAGCTGTCACCAGCACTCATCAGGCACGTTCACTATAACAGCCTAGCAGACCTATTTCGCATGCACCGACCCTCGTTCTCCTCCTCCCCATATATACACTGCTTCCCCATGCTGCTCACACAGACCCTTCTACATTTTCCCTTCGGCACCACTGTAACTCTAGCATCAGCCTGTCGACAGATACGCTTATTGCGTCAGTTATATCGAAAAAGACAAATAAATAATCGATATAATCTCAATAAAGGAAAAAGCTTAACATTTAATCTACATTGATATCAAATTTTCTTGACATCTACATAGAAAATCGGTGTTAGTTCGAGAATAATTGTTTCATCTAACAAAATGTATGCAGTCATTGTGATACAGGTACTTGGGAACCTATTGTATGAATTTACTGATACCACTGGTTTGGAACCACTTACAATCTATATAAGTCTATTGCTACTTTTACTGAATTGTCCTTGGAAACTATTGCCTAAATATATAGAATGAAGTACTGTTATAACAAATACCGCTAGTACTTTAGGAATTGCGCCACATCGGCCAGATGCCTGTAACAGCTATTAAAGTGCATTTTCCAACAAAATACATTGTAACTGACTTTGGTATAAGACTCAACCTCGTTACAGTGATTTGGGGGACACTCATGATGATGTCATAATCATCGAAGTCGACTGGGACGTGATTGTTCATTAGCACTAGAACTGAAATTTATCTAAGTTGAATGTAAACATTTTGATGTCAGATACGTCTGAAAGGAACCAATGGAGAATTAATTCATCTGTATACCAGATCTATCAATAATCATAAGCCTCCCTGTAGAATGAGGTGTACGTTGTAACAGCAGACCTCACTATCATGACGACTGACAAATTTCACCAGCAAAAGTCTTCAGAGCTAGCGTGTTGCTGAAGAAATCACACGTGCGTTCATAAGAAACGATTCAAAGATCCCCTTGGAACATGTGGATATACACGTATGACAGTTAACTACGTGCACTTCTTCTGCAACACTTGTGAGTATTTATGCTGCACTACTATTTATTTTCAATCGCAAACCTGTGACGATTGCCATTGTCCATCTAGTATGTAGCATGATGGGACTTTCATCAGTCATCTTCCACGTGTAGAGCTGTTGACAGCACATGCGAGTGCACGACTTTCACACTGTTTCCGTTAACCTACAGGTTGTGATCCTACAAATATTAAGTTATCAAAACCATGTACAGTGGATATCCATCTCAATGCTTACAGTGTACTAGGCAAGATAATACCACAGATCTACTTTTGCAATATTGGTCCGTAAAGTGCTTATGTTGGTGTTATTATGGCACTTAGGTCGATGATTACCTGATTTTCAACTTCTGAAGCCAGTAAAATTAGATGTCTGCAGGATATGTTGTATGTCCCATGTAAAGCGAAAATCACTATGACATTAGTGTCATAAATTGCTAAGCAATATTTTATTTTTATTTTCTGTAACTATTTCATGGTTATTTTGTAGAAAGTACAGGCCATGTGGGCTTGGGAGGAAAGCCTTGTATTGTTTACACTAGAAAGGTGCACTCCTGATCTGGTCTCAGGGTCCTAATCTCGGTAAAGGCAGTCATTGAATATCATTAACAGAGACGAGCCTTCATAGGAAAAAGGCTGTTTTTACAGAAGTGCTTGATCTGTGGCTTTTGGGCCAATGCTGGTGCCTGACCTAGCTGAGGGCAGAGGAGGACAGGCTGCCACTGCCATCCCCAGAGAATAATATTTTCTACTTTTCTCCACAAACATCACAGATCAAATTGCTACTGCGCTGCCTAGCCATTGAGAGAAAGACGGCATTTTATGCTCCCTAATGTTGGTTCTCCAATTGAAATGAGCTGCACCACTACCATGCTTCATGTGAAGAGGTCAATGAATTGAGGAGATACTGTTCTAGAAGAGTGTCTCTTCAATTGGTTGGCATCTCGGATAGTACCAAGCTAGTGCTTGTTAATGTTCAGTTTGTTTGCCTAGAGTGAGAACTTGCTGCTGCATTCACCTTTTATTTCATGGAACAAACGATATTCTGACCCATCACATTGGCAATAGCAATCAATTGTCCATATGGTAATTCCTTACTGTTAGGCAGTTATGGGCCATGAACTAAGATTGTGGGCTATTCTATTCCTGGCCACTATAATGTGCTGTTCCTTTTCGGTGCAATTCGGCAACACAACTGCTGTTCGTAGTATGAAGGCTTTCACGACCGGATGACATATCTTCTGGTAAACCTTCCGTGATGTAAGGTCGTGGTCCATGAAACTCTTCAGCTCCTAGCGTTTCGTCCAGAGCCGCGCTGGACATCTTCAGAGGGGTGTTTCTCCTCCGGTGAGTCTTGCCGACTGACGGGTCGGACGCCTGAGAGCGACTTATATATCGTAGAAAGTGGGCGTGACCAGAGTTACACGTGATATTCAGAGATAATCTTTGTCAGAGATAAAACTTAACTATCGATCGTAATCTCGTCACGGATAAAACTGTCTAGCAATTCTGTAGTGCTACTGTCCAAGTATCACTAGGTTTCATGGTCTCTTCTTTCCGATTAAAATTATCATATTCATGGACCACGACCACGACCTTACATCCCGGAAGGTTTACCAGAAGATATGTCATCCGGTCGTGAAAGCCTTCATACTATGATCAGAAGACTCTACGGGGAGCAATTCTCAAAATCAGTCAGACGCGTGGAAATTTTACGTAAGACGAGAGCGCATTTAATTTGTACTTTAACTTTCTTGTTGCGCTGTAGGGATTCGTCTACCATACCGAATTTTCTAAAGTTGAAGAGGATGTTCCAGACAGCCCGTGTTCATCGGATATTTGATTATACAGAAGCAGCACTACTTCGAGAGAGGATACATTATACAAGACGAGAGATGGATTCTGTTGACCGTAAGTTACTGCAGCTACATTTATTCCTTGCTAGTAAGATACAGATAGACCTATGGAATAAAATAGATTGCGTTACATTTCGATCTATGGAAACCATGATGGAAACGACCACTAGAAGGCATAAGAAGAAGTTCGAAAAGTTACAAACTTATGCAAAATCTACAAATAATACAGTGATAACCGAAACTGTTATTATGAAGTCAGACAGAGTTTTATGTCAAGACGAAATTTCAGTTCTTGCAAAAGGAGGAAACTACGCTATAACACCTCCGAAAGTTCCTGTTGAGGACATTATTGCAAATGTAGAAGCAGGTATACGTACTCTCCCCAAAGACACTGCAAATGCAATCCGGATCGAAACCACCAGAGTATTATGCCGCAGTAAACCTCTGGAAAGTAATTTAAGCAATGACGAAAGAAAGGCTCTGAGAGATATAAATGCAGATGAAGACATAGTGATTGTTCCTGCTGATAAAGGGAATGCTACTGTCGTTTTAAATACAGAAGGTTATCACAGCAAAATTTTGAATTTTTTAACGTCAGGACAATACAAAAAACTTAAGAAAGATCTTACAGCCAGCGTCCTACGGAAAACAAATAATCTGATAAAATCGGCCACTTCTATTCAAAAAGAAGAAAAAAGAGCTCTATTGAAGACTGAAGCTATGTGTCCTAGACTCTATGGTCTACCCAAGGTACATAAGAGGGACCTTCCTCTGAGACCGATTGTTAGTGCTATCAATTCTCCTACGTATGAAATAGCAAAATATCTAGCAACTCGTTTACAACCATGTTGTTCTTGTTGTGGTCTTCAGTCCTGAGACTGGTTTGATGCAGCTCTCCATGCTACTCTATCCTGTGCAAGCTTTTTCATCTCCCAGTACCTATTGCAACCTACATCCTTCTGAATCTGCTTAGTGTATTCATCTCTTGGTCTCCCTCTACGATTTTTACCCTCCATGCTGCCCTCCAATACTAAATTGGTGATCCCTTGATGCCTCAGAACATGTCCTACCAACCGATCCCTTCTTCTGGTCAAGTTGTGCCACAAACTTCTCTTCTCCCCAATCCTATTCAATACTTCCTCATTAGTTATGTGATCTACCCATCTAATCTTCAGCATTCTTCTGTAGCACCACATTTCGAAAGCTTCTATTCTCTTCTTGTCCAAACTATTTATCGTCCATGTTTCACTTCCATACATGGCTACACTCCATACAAATACTTTCAGAAATGACTTCCTGACACTTAAATCAATACTGGATGTTAACAAATTTCTCTTCTTCAGAAACGCTTTCCTTGCCATTGCCAGCCTACATTTTATATCCTCTCTACTTCGACCATCATCAGTTATTTTGCTCCCCAAATAGCAAAACTCCTTTACTACTTTAAGTGCCTCATTTCCTAATCTAATTCCCTCAGCATCACCCGACTTAATTAGACAACCATATACTGGAAAAACTGACTCATATGGTTCAAATGGCTCTGAGCACTATGGGACTTAATATCTATGGTCATCAGTCTCCTAGAACTTAGAACTACTTAAACCTAACTAACCTAAGGACATCACACAACACCCAGCCATCACGAGGCAGAGAAAATCCCTGACCCCGCCGGGAATCGAACCGGGGAACCCGGGCGTGGGAAGCGAGAGCGCTACCGCACGACCACGAGATACGGGCAACTGACTCATATATAAAGGACTCACGTCATTTTATAGAGAAAATTGAAGGTTTAATTCTGACTCCTGAAGATATTTTAGTAAGTTTTGATGTAGTATCTTTATTTACTATGATTCCAGTTAACGAAGTTATGGATTTTATAACGGATTTTTTTTTTCCCAGAAGATCTGACTGCTCTTTTCAGACATTGTCTTACTTCCAGTCAGTTCCAGTGGAATAATGAATTTTATGAGCAACTTAATGGCGTAGCAATGGGTAATCCATTTGGTCCTGCAGTAGCTAATTTCTACATGGAGAAATTCGAACAGTCAGCCTTGGAAAAAACAGATGAGAAACCATCTCGCTGGTATCGGTATGTAGACGATACATTTGTGGTCTGGCCACATGGTAGAGAAGCCTTAGACGAATTTTTTGATTACCTTAATAATATAAATCCAAGAATCCAATTTACCATGGAGAGAGAAAATGATAACAAAATACCGTTTTTGGATGTTTTAGTTATGAGACAGACAGATGGAAGATTGAAACAACAGATTTTTAGACAAATAGCGCACACAGACAGACACTTATATAACAACTCTAACCACCATCCACAACAAAAGAGAGGTGTGATTAAAAGTCTCGCTGACAGAGCCAGACGGATTTGCATGCCGGAGTATTTAGACGTCGAATTAAAACATCTGAAGCACGCTTTTGAGAAAAATGGCTACTCAAAGAAAGAAGTAAGCAGAATTCTGCACTCAAACAATAAAAAGCCTAAGGACAAGCCCGAAAAACGATGGAAGAATACAGTCTCTCTCCCTTTTATAAAGAAAGTAACGGATCAGATTGGAAAGATTTTAAGTAAACATGATATTAGACCTGTTTTTAGACCAACGAAGAAAATTTATCATGTTCTCTGGTCTGTAAAAGATAAACGCGTTCTTCTATCAGCCAGTGGCGTATATAAAATTCCGTGTACATGTGGTAAAGTTTATATTGGAACAACAAAAAGAAGCGTAAATACACGGTTAAAAGAACACAGAAGTCTTTGCCGATTAGGAAAAACAGATAAATCGGCTGTAGCAGAACACGCTTTTCAGTCAGGAAATCATCAAGTGAAGTTTTCCGAAATAAAATTTTTATCTACGACGACGAACTATTACCCACGGCTTTGTAGAGAAGCAATTGAAATATATAAACATAGGGATAATTTAAATTCAAAAGAAGAGACTATGAATCTTAGTGATATTTGGACAGTAGCACTACAGAATTGCTAGACAGTTTTATCCGTGACGAGATTACGATCGATAGTTAAGTTTTATCCCTGACAAAGATTATCTCTGTATATCACGTGTAACTCTGGTCACCCCCACTATCTACGACATATAAGTCGCTTTCAGACGTCCGACCCGTCAGTCGGCAAGACTCACCGGAGGATAAACACCCCTCTGAAGATGTCCAGCGCAGCTCTGGACGAAACGCTAGGAGCTGAAGAGTTTCATGGACCACGACCTTACATCCCGGAAGGTTTACCAGAAGATACAACTGCTGTTGTTACTCAGTAAGTATCACAAATGTGATAGCGTTGTCTGTACTTTTCTTGCTTACTACTATGTTGCCTGTAAATGCGGCTTTTTGCATAGAGTCGTAACTCGTGTTAGCATCTTTCAGTAATCTGATTTGAGTTTTAGAGAACTTTGTTCACTCATAGAATTCTTGTGAGTCATATAAATAACTAAATACATACTAGGTTTAAGTTACAAGATCGTTTAACTTGTTATACAACTTCTCCCTGGTTAAGAGACTCATTAATATTAAATATAACATGTTACACGTCTAGTCTCGTTGCTATCAGTGTGATGGTGTTACCTTTTGTGCACAGTGGGCCAAAACTTCAAACTTTATTTAAAACTTGAAGCAAGGAATGAAGATTGAACATGAGCATTAGTACGTCCTACACATGTTCTGTTGTCTTAAGCCTTGCAATGCTCACTTAGCATTATCCAGTCCTCTCTCTGTCAGCAGTTCCCCACCCGTGACACACGCACACGAGCTCAAAATCCCATTCCATATACCTGTTTAGCCAAATAATCCAGAGAGACCAGAGTCCAGTTGATGCGCTGCCAATATTGAAGCCATAATGGGATCAGGTGCAGCATAGCTGACACAGATTTCATACACACTCTGTGAGACGTTGTAAGGTGATCATGATCTCTGGAGACCTCACACACCGCCTCACATTTGAGTGAATGTAGAGATATTTAATACACAATGGTGAACCAAAACATGACTACCTGCTTAATAGCTTGCTTGTCCGTCTTGGGAACGAGATAAGTCACTGATTCTGCATATTAGTGATGCGACAATTTGAGGGTAGTTTCATGGACGTATGTGGCATAAGATGTCTATGCACGGATGTTGTAATAAGCATAAATAATGGGCCACTGCTTTGCGTGCACGGTGCTGGAACCCGATAGCGAGGCAGATATGCTCCATAGGATTTACATCAGGCGAATTTGGTGCCCGAGACATCAACGTGAGATCACTATAATGCTCCTCAAGCTACCGTGGTACGGTTCTGGCTGCGAGACAATTATGATGACATCGCCGGCGAGTATGAAGGAATACAGGTGGTTCGCTCCTGTCAGTGCGTCTTCGATTACATCCACAGTCAAGCCCAGGAGGATGCCTTCCATAACATAATACTGCTCCAAAAGCCTGAGTCCGTGGCGTGCTCAACGTTTCGAGAAGCCGTTCACCTCACTGACAGCCTTTGAGGAGACGACCATCGATCTGTTATAGTAAAAATGAGATTCACCCTAAGAGCCGACACGTTTCGAATGATCGACGGTCCTGTGCCCACTGCAATCGCAACTCACGATGTCGTTGGGTCAACATGTGAACACTTAGGGGTGGTCTGCTGCAGAACTCCAATTTCATTAATGTACAATGAACGGCGTGCTCCGAAACTCTTGTGCGTGAATCATCATTTTGTTCTTTCGGCAGAGATGTCACAGGTCACCCTCTGTTCTGCTTTAGAGAGCATACAAGCCTCTGAATCCCATGTTGTGTGAAGAGTAGTGAACGTGCAACCATTATACGCGAAGTAATTGTTTCAGTGTCTTTCTACCTCTTTCCGTAAACGATCACGACAGTAACTGTTCAGCATTCCACGAGCTTCGTCGTTTTCGATATATTCGTTCAAAGGCCGTACCTAGTAATAACCTGCCCTTGGCCAAAGTTGCGTATCTCAATGAATTTCTTCATTTGCAGCCCATATCTTCTCTAGGATGAACCCTCGTTCATGTCTTCTCTGTTTACATACTTTTGTCACCATGTAACGTGCCCCCAACGCCTGCAGACGGAATCCAACGTTTCGTCTGGCGTTGGTCATAAAGTTTTAGCTCCGCAGTGTTTTTTATATCTAAAAGAATACATAAATGTACTCCTGAACTCAGTGTGACTTTGATACATCTGTTCGACTATTAAAGTACCATAAAGGAAACAAATTACTTATATTATGCTCCTCTTCATGTCAAAAGTGCATGTTTTGGTGCTTCGTAGCTATCAATCACTGTGGGCCTGTACGATGCAGTTGTAAACATTCCAGTAAACCGGTGCCAACTCATTGTTGGTCAGACTGTAGTAGTGAAGAGATCGATAACTAATGATTTGGGATGGAATGTCGTGGGTGCAAGAAAGAAGCGAGTGTTGGTAGCATAATTATGAACCATTTATAAAGGGTGATTAACGTTTAAAAAGTATGAAGATGCGTTCCCTATTCCAAAACAAGAAAAAAATGTTCAGTAAACATGGGACCTGAAATGCATATCTTAAGAGCGATTAGCAGTTGTTCATCCTCAGTACTATAAAACACATCTCTTCTTGTGCAGGCTCTTTGCTTTCCACGTCTTTGGAGGAGATAGTGTGGACTAAGAAAAGAGAAAATGTCTAGCAAACATACACTCTAAAGTGCATATGTTAAGAGCTATGACCACTTTTTCATCTTCGCCGCTGTGAATCATATCTTTCCTACTGAACAAGTGACCATAGCTCTAAAGATGTGCACTTTACTGCCTATGTTTACTAACATTTTTTCTTGTTTGGTCCATACCACCTCCTCCCAAAATATGCGAAGCAAAGAGCCTGCAGTAGAGGAGACTTGTTTCACAGTATCGAGGATGAACAACTGCTCATAGCTCTTAAGATATGAATTTCAGAGCCCATGGTTACTGGACCTTGTTTTCTTGTTTTCCTAAGGAGACTGCCTACACCACAAGTGTGCGTCCTCTTTTAGAATACTGCTGCACGGTGTGGGGTCCTTACCAGATAGAAGTGACGGAGTACATCGAAGAAGTTCAAAGAAGGGCTGCACGTTTTGTATTATCGCGAAATATTGGAGAAAGTGTCACTGAAATGATATAGGATTTTGGCTGGACATCATTGAAAGAAAGGTGTTTTTCGCTGCGACGGAATCTTCTGACGAAATTACAGTCACCAACTCTCTCCTCCGAATCCAAAATGTCTTGTTGACACCGACCTACATAGGGAGAAACGATCACCACGATAAAATAAGGGAAATCTGAGCTCGTACGGAAAGATATACGTGTTCGTTCTTTCCGCGCGCTTTACGAGATTGGAGTAATATAAAGTTATGAAGATGGTTCAGTGAACCTTCTGCCAGGCACTTAAATGTGATTTGCAGAGTATCCATGTAGATGTAGATGTAGACGTAGATTGATGTTTTGGGGCAATGAACCTGACCCTAAATTTGTCTGACGTGATTAACCAAACTGATATCATCGGTACTAGTTTCTGATATGAATTGTTGGAGGCGACAAAAAGGTGAACATCAATAACTGATAACCCCAAACCAGTAACTATTATTTTCTTTTCTTTTATCTAATCCCACAAACCGTCACCTCAGAATTAGCGATGCACTCTGCTACTAGGAGAATGAAAACAGACTACGTTATTTGTATGATATGCAAACCATCTCTTCAGACGTTACAGGCAGATCGTGACACAGTTTTAACATAAAAGCCATGCGACTCACTGCTGAATTGTAAATACTGCATCTTGCAGACTCTTTCACTGACATTTTATTTTGTGTTCAAATGATATCATAGAAAAATGAAAACTGTTGAGCAAATGTAAGAACAACTTGATGATGACTCTGTCAGAAACACTAAAATAAAGCTCTTATGTGACTAGACGGACATTAAAAAGTTGCTCAATTAATTAACTATACTACGGCTGGCAGTTAATTAATCATGCGATATTATGCAGTAGTAGTATACACGTATCGCCGCGCTATCTATGAAGTACTTGTGGTAAATGTGTAATGATGAATATCTGGTGTACATACGATCGCATAGTCTCATAGAGGGGCCAGAAGATCATGTACTCCTATACCGAAATCGACTCTTATGTAAAGAAGACCCTAAATAAAGCTGAAAGGTCATCCCTACTACATACAGATAACATCAAGAACTTTTTCATGCCTTGAGCCTCCAGAGAACCGTAAATGCAATTGTAAGAAGTGTTCCAAGGTGGTACGTACATGTATGTGAAAGAATATTGTTATGCAATCGATTGGTTCCTTCAGAAAAAAAAACCAGATGGATCATAAAACATTCTATCTTTTACTAAAAACAATACTCGTGGAAGTAAAGAAAGTAAACACGTAATCTCAACTTGCGTTCTGTGATCAACTGGAAAAGTACTTTTCAACGGTGATCAGTTTATGCTTCGCCATTCTGTAAGTATGCTGGCGGCGGCGCAAGTTGTACCGCCACGGTAACCGCAGGGGCAGCCACGCTCACACTTGTTGCTTATTTTACCCGAGGGCTACCGCACCAAACTCCCTTCCGAGTTCGCGCAGGTATTCCATAATTCATAAACAATGGACCACGGCTTTGGAAGCTGGAGGGCTGCTTAACGTACATCCTCGTACCCGTCCATTCCCATCTGTTGAAACATAAACACTCAGTGAGTAATGGTAAACATGTGTGTGGAGCAGAAGGTCGTCAGCTAAAGGTATCACGACGGAAGAAACGTACTGAGAGTTCCTGCAGAAGGTACAATCAAACTTTCATATGGCAGTGAATGAGCTAGAAATTTATTTTAAAAAAGTGGATATTGACATTGTCACTAATAAGGGACACAGGAAAAAGTCCTCTGCCTATAACACCACAACTCTGTGGATGATCATCCATTTTCTACGCGTTTTGAGAGGTTTATTTTATTAGTTATGCTGAATATTATTCTTGTAAATATGTTGTCAAGTTACAAATGCCCTTTGTTATTTAAGAAAGAGAATATGCATGGAATATTAACATTTTGTAAGTAGACACGCTAGCCAAGTCAGGGAAAAGCTATTGTCATAGAGTACAACAAAGTGTAAATGCATTATCTCTGGGCTTGTGAGGAGATTGTTGTTGTCGTTGGTTGTGTGTATTCCCTGGTGTGGCTATGCAAAAGTGCGGAGATGAAAAATCTGTTTCTGAAGTGCGGAGCAGTGAAAACTGAAATTGTTGCTTTGGCGGATGTTTAATATGGGCAAGGTACGTATCTGACATTTATTTGGCACAGTAATAATTCAGCAAGAGTAATTCACATAACCTCAAGAGTAATGTGGCCCTTGTTATTGGCTATGGTATGCAAGAAGATAGCCTGCGCCCTATTTTACCGCTAAATGAAGCCGCTCGACAAACCAACGACATCATAATGTGAAGTAAGACCTAGAGTTTTTATAACTAGAAGTGTAATATGCGGACAACAGTAGTTGGAATCTTATTGCTTAAATCACATTGTTTTCGTGTATATTGTCACGTAAATAATTTTACTTAGTCGTTACCGAAGTACTAAACAGTATCCAGAAAATGAACTGAAAATGAAGTGAACATTAATTTATTAGATTATCAAAACAGAATTGCCGGCCGCTGTGACCGAGCGGTTCTAGGCGCTTCAGTCTGGAACCGCGCGACCGCTACGATCGCAGGTTCGAATCCTGCCTCGGGCATGGATGTGTGTGATGTCCGTAGGTTAGTTCGGTTTTCATAGTTCTAAGTCCTAGGGGACTGATGACCTCAGATGTTAAGTCCCATAGTGCTCAGTGCCATTTGAACCAAAACCGAATTTTTCCAACTTTTGGACAATTAGAGGATAATGACATCTTTAGCTGTAGTATGAATAATGGCAGGCATGGAATAATGCAAAAGTCAGTGTTAGTTCTTTGGCTAAAATCAAAGTAAGTTTTGTAACAAAAATTGATAGTAAAGCTTTACCTAACTTGGACACTGAATTTCTCTGTCAAAGCACAGTTTCTAATTTGTAGCTTGTGGCATAATTTGTAACTTTTATTACAAAGAAATAGAGTAACTGCCAGGTAAATTGCAGTCTTTACCAATGAGTAAATTCACACAATCTTTCTCCTTGCTACAATTACGACAGTCAGTATTACAACGAGCAGCGTAACAAAGTTTCTGTCCGCAGCCAGGAAACAATCTTACTTTAATTGATCTTTGAAAATTAATATAATATGTTCTATGTATTTACTATCTGATTATTATCTGACTACCGTGACATGTGTGGTGTGAAGTATTTGGGAGTTTGTGTTAGATCCAGTTCCTACGTCATGACGGCAATAGCTATTCTTACGTAAGATTGCTTACGAGTATAAACTTCAATTCCAATTTAATTATTCTTCTTCCGGCGAGGAACTCGCAACGGTTACTTTCATTAATGTCATACTTTTAAAACCTTTTTTTCCAAATTTTCTTCTAACTACTCTAAATTAAAAATTACTTTATGTAGTAAAATATGTAAAGTAACTTTGTTTCTAATCTTCATTGCTAAAGTGCTGAGCAACTACGATTCAGTTATAACTTCGTCTAATTCTCTCGGCTTCGCATTATTCTTCGGAGTAGATGCCTTTTCCCCACAGGTTAAAGTTTTTAGGTACACGGTCGTGTAGAAAAGCCTAATTAGCCGGAGAGGCAGGAGGGTTATAAGCCTGGCAATGAAACATGTTAGGCAAAGAATGCAATCAGGTTGTGAGTCACCATTTGTGTGAATGTTGCTCAAGTAATCTTTTGTCATTAGGAAAATTCCACCTTGGAAGCGAGAGTGCTGAAAGTCCGCAGAATCACTTAACCTCTTGGTTTGAAACAAAACGCTTCATGTCCGCCTTTTCAGTTCAGAATGCGTCTACTTAGTTAGGTATTTAGTTTCATCTTCCATGGATCATTTGTTAAATAAATCATAATTAAGTGCAACGGCCTACATATCTTAATAATTGCTACCCACGACCTTTTGCAGTGTAATTTCCAAGAATGATTGTCTATCGAAGTCGCGGGGTCCAAACGATACATATCGAACGTGTGATCGTAAATGGATCATACGACTCCGGTGGAGGGCGTTGTGATCAATTATTTGTGGTCGTCATGTTTATCTGTTTTCCGTCGTTCCCTTAGTTGCTCTAAATTACATACCTCCGTGGATTATTTGTGAGTTGCTAGGGAAACCCAGACGATTTATATCGTTAGTGAGTTGGATGTCAGGTGTTCTTGACGTTTCTTCGGCGGATTCTCTCACATGGAAAAATCTAATTCCATGTTTATCCAGCGTAGAAAATCATTTGGCTTTTTTGTCGCAACTATGGAGTACTACCGGATGAGAAAAGAAGGGACTGTGTAGACGATGGTGGTGCGAGGTGTGTAAAACTTCGTAAGAACTATTTCGATGCTGAAATTCCGTTTACGATTTCAATGCGGACAGTGCGGAAAACGAACGAGTATCAGGAAGAATACATGGTTCGACTCTTCCAAATTTTCGATCCACACCACCGTAATGGACTTTAACATGACGGCAGCACCGACGACGAGTTAGGTAAGTCGTCTCCTTTGCAATTACAAGTATTTTAACGCTGTTCCTTTATCGTTGCTGTAGTGACCACCGTAAACATACTCATAACGCTCACCACTAGAGTCGCATGATCGATTTACGATCGCAAGTTCGATATGTATCGTTTGAACCCCGCGACTTCGATAGGCAGTCATTCTTGGAAGTTACCTTTTGCAGATAACAATAGTGGAAATTTTTCTGCACCTCGTAAGATGTGTGGAGAGTCCACGTCTACAAAAAAGCCTTAAAAATTTAAGGAAGACAGTTGAAATTATTGATCCCTACAATATACAGACTGTGATGGTGCCAATGAAGCACTCATACGGGTAGTCAAATCTAATAATTAATTAAATTACGGCTGTCGGTATTTATTTTCTTCAAGTATATAACAGCATGCCGCGGTGGCCGAGCGGTTCTAGGCGCTTCAGTCCGGAACCGCGCGACTGATACGGTCGCAGGTTCGAATCCTGCCTCTGGCATGGCTGTGTGTGATGTCCTTAGGCTGGTTATGTTTAAGTGGTTCTAAGTTCTAGGGGACTGATGACCTCAGATGTTAAGTCCCATAGTGCTCAGAGCCATTTGAACCAACTAAGTACATCAAGTTCTAACCAGTTTAGCCTCAGTCATCTCAGAAGCACAACTACTGGTGCCCAGATCACCACCTTGGCTGTACAGTTTTACGCCACAAAGCATCAACAGCCTAAGCAATCAATTAATTGATCGAGTAGCGCAATTTAGATAGCATAACAACGTTCAGGTAGATTTTTTTCTAAAGCGGACCACCATAAGAGCTCTCAGGTTTCCACAGATATCGTCATGCTAGGTGACTAATCAGCCTAAAGGACTGTGGTGTTCCACATCAAAACTTAAAATTAGGGGGCAGTCATACTGGAGGAGAAATGTAGTGTTTAACGTCATGTCGACAATGACTACGTAGAACACAAACGAGCCTCACTCAGATCCTAAAGATTCACCGCTTCCGGTTTCTAGGGGAATTTAGTACGGCAGTGATTAAATCTAAACAAGGTAACGAACAATAGGAATGCAGCACACCTAATGTTCAGTTGAAACAGGTACGATCTCAATTGACCAAGGCTGCTACAAATACTACCGCAGTATACTCTTACTTATGATAGTCATCGGAAGCCTAAAGATGTTTTACAACTCTAACTACGCCCTAGAAGTGTACATAATACCAGTTTTTAAGGACACGTGGACTATTATTAGCAGCCAAATGCGGATATAAAAACGTTCTGTAACAAACATTTCTTTGTCAGATTCGGATCGTCTACAGTTTACTCGATCTCATCGTATTCCTGACGTCTCATATTAATTGGTTGGTTGGTTGGTTTGGGGAAGGAGACCAGACAGCGTGGTCATCGGTCTCATCGGAATAGGGAAGGATGAGGAAGGAAGTCAGCCGTGTCCTTTCAGAGGAACCATCCCGGCATTTGCCTGGAGTGATTTAGGGAAATCACGGAAAACCTAAATCAGGATAGCCGGAAGCGGGATTGAACTGTCGTCCTTCCGAATGCGAGTCCAGTGTCAAACCACTGCGCCACCTCGCTCGGTCATATTAATTCTAAACCAAACTATACATAAGTAGAATACGGTGCCCCCCCCCCCGGGCTGTAATCTCGTAGCTGTTTTCATACGGATTTGCTTTCAAATTGCAGATTTTAAAGCAATCAGATGTCTGTGTACCACTGATTTACAGTTACTTGCACATTAGGTTTACTCTCTCACATCAGAGAAGACAAATGTCGTATGGAAACGGATGGGTCAGAAATGCTCCTGAGAATTCCAGTTAATATGGAGTCGAAAGGTCCTCTCCATTAACAACGTATTTCTTTTCAAAGTGAACCGCCATCTTCCAACACTACATATAACAATTTATTTAGACAATTCATAGATGTGAATAGTTTTTAAATGAGATCATGCCCTCGCGTGTTAAAAATCAAGAATAAATAGCAAATCTAGTTACTGAAGAAGGTTCTCAATTCTGATACCACATCTTGTGACGTAGTGCTCACAACGTTACTTAATTATTACGGAGTTACACTTTGCGCTGAGTTCGCTGTATCTGTTACACGGACGTCAACCCAGCACCTGCTGACGCCTTACACATCAGTACACCATCAGCAATACCATATGTAAACCACGGGCGCTCTGGTAGCGTTATGCTCCTTGGCTCACAACCAAATCGGCTGGCATCAAAGGTCACACATCCATATATAACACGAATCTCCCAGAAAACTAGCTTCTACCACTATCATCCACAGCCTCCACTGACTCCAACATTAAAATCACGTCTCAGGCTGGAGATTTCAACAGCACCTGCGGATCACTACTCCCACTCTTCTTCTCGTCCCATAGAGTGGACACTGATACCTATGCAGCCCTCCGTTCTATGCCCTGTAGCTCATTTGTAGACGTTCAGTAACCACCGATTTCCCTCAGGGCAAAGTGCTGAATCATCTTCCCCGATCAACCAAGACAGGTGTTCAGCACATATCGACTTTAGTCAGGACTCCCTTCCACACATAGAGAATGGATATTGTGACTGCCATGGATGATAACAATGTCAGAATGTGTAAGGTGAATGTGTAATTTTCCAACACTGCAGTCATTTAAATCGCTTGACCTTCATGATATACACTCCTGGAAATGGAAAAAAGAACACATTGACACCGGTGTGTCAGACCCACCATACTTGCTCCGGACACTGCGTGAGGGCTGTACAAGCAATGATCACACGGACGGCACAGCGGACACACCAGGAACCGCGGTGTTGGCCGTCGAATGGCGCTAGCTGCGCAGCATTTATGCACCGCCGCCGTCAGTGTCAGCCAGTTTGCCGTGGCATACGGATCTCCATCGCAGTCTTTAACACTGGTAGCATGCCGCGACAGCGTGGACGTGAACCGTATGTGCAGTTGACGGACTTTGAGCGAGGGCGTATAGTGGGCATGCGGGAGGCCGGGTGGACGTACCGCCGAATTGCTCAACACGTGAGGCGTGAGGTCTCCACAGTACATCGATGTTGTCGCCAGTGGTCGGCGGAGGGTGCACGTGCCCGTCGACCTGGGACCGGACCGCAGCGACGCACGGATGCACGCCAAGACCGTAGGATCCTACGCAGTGCCGTAGGGGACCGCACCGCCACTTCCCAGCAAATTAGGGACACTGTTGCTCCTGGGGTATCGGCGAGGACCATTCGCAACCGTCTCCATGAAGCTGGGCTACGGTCCCGCACACCGTTAGGCCGTCTTCCGCTCACGCCCCAACATCGTGCAGCCCGCCTCCAGTGGTGTCGCGACAGGCGTGAATGGAGGGACGAATGGAGACGTGTCGTCTTCAGCGATGAGAGTCGCTTCTGCCTTGGTGCCAATGATGGTCGTATGCGTGTTTGGCGCCGTGCAGGTGAGCGCCACAATCAGGACTGCATACGACCGAGGCACACAGGGCCAACACCCGGCATCATGGTGTGGGGAGCGATCTCCTACACTGGCCGTACACCACTGGTGATCGTCGAGGGGACACTGAATAGTGCACGGTACATCCAAACCGTCATCGAACCCATCGTTCTACCATTCCTAGACCGGCAAGGGAACTTGCTGTTCCAACAGGACAATGCACGTCCGCATGTATCCCGTGCCACCCAACGTGCTCTAGAAGGTGTAAGTCAACTACCCTGGCCAGCAAGATCTCCGGATCTGTCCCCCATTGAGCATGTTTGGGACTGGATGAAGCGTCGTCTCACGCGGTCTGCACGTCCAGCACGAACGCTGGTCCAACTGAGGCGCCAGGTGGAAATGGCATGGCATGCCGTTCCACAGGACTACATCCAGCATCTCTACGATCGTCTCCATGGGAGAATAGCAGCCTGCATTGCTGCGAAAGGTGGATATACACTGTACTAGTGCCGACATTGTGCATGCTCTGTTGCCTGTGTCTATGTGCCTGTGGTTCTGTCAGTGTGATCATGTGATGTATCTGACCCCAGGAATGTGTCAATAAAGTTTCCCCTTCCTGGGACAATGAATTCACGGTGTTCTTATTTCAATTTCCAGGAGTGTATAACAGAGAACTATGGGGAAGCAAGTCCATACCGTAGGTCTCTGATGGCGAGTAAGAGATGAGTCAACCGAAGGTCAAGTCAGCAGTGCCTGATGCATGTAGCGCACGAGAACAAAGAGTTGCACAATAATCAAAAGTGAAATTAAATGTTTAGTGTTAGTGATGGCTCTGAGCACTATGGGACTCAACTGCTGTGGTCGTAAGTCCCCTAGAACTTAGAACTACTTAAACCTAACTAACCTAAGGACATCACACACATCCATGCCCGAGGCAGGATTCGAACCTGCAACCGTAGCGGTCGTGCGGTGCCACACTGTAGCGCCTTTAACCGCTCGGCCACTCCGGCCGGCATTAAATGTTTGCATGTTGTTACAAAACTTGGTCAGAATAAAATAAATATGACAGTTTGAACATTTTAAGTCTCAGCATGAACTGCTGATTAGTTTCCTCAAAAAACTACCTACTATGAATTCAAACAAAATCGCGTAATGTTAAAGGTAAGAAGTTTCACTGCTAGAATAGTGGTCCAATTTATGTAAAAACATATAGTAGCGGTTTTGATTAAGCTACATTTCTTGCATTCGCTACTTTCAAGGTGAGAAATTAACTTTTAATAATTAATAGCCAGGACAATAATTAGCAATACTTGGAAATACGAGTAGAGAATGCATCTCTGAAATTCGTCACATGCTGGGTACGACAAGAAAATCTAATGATTTGCCCGCGCAGGTAAACGTTTATCTGATTATATTGCTTATTTAAAAGACAGTAGCCTCGTATCTATCGTCGCAGTTCCTGACTGCTCTGCATTATTCTTATTCAGAACCTTTATATTTCAGTTTCGGTGAAATTAGTTGTGGACCTGTAGACTGAAATTATAAATAATACGTCCTCCATCACTTTCTGACAGTCTGCACATACAGTTCTTAAGCCGTTTAAAAATCGCCGGTATTTGAAAAGCGCACAAAACTTCCATGATTCAAAAACGTACAGAAACTAATTAACACACTGTTTTATATCTGCCCATCACCCTATAGAATCTCGAAAGCATGGCTACCAGTTCTCAATATTGCCTCGTGGAAAAAAAGTTAACTGATTAATTGCCGAGAATGGCAACGACAACTCAATCAGTGGTTGCAATGACATCTGAATATTGAAGCAGCCTTAAGCAACACTTCGGCGTCCTCACGGCCCCACTGAGCGTTTGCAAACGTAGTCGCTCGCAAAATGCGCTGATGCCCCTACCAGCCGGTGAAATCCGTTGTCCTCATGCAGAGCAATCCACCAACAGGTGACACTGTACCTGCCGTCAACAGTGAATATCAAGCGTGGCAAGCCCAGGTTCTCTAGAGTCTTGATGGGTACTTCCTTCCACAGTTACTAGTGCTCCCACGTCGTGCTCTCGGGCGCACTAGATGTCCGTTCCTGAGCAGCAATGCCCCTGTCCCCTACCTCAGGGATTGACCACGATGATGGCCGATGACGCCTAGGCGGCTACGAGACTGCGAGGCCGCGCATCCCACAGCCGGATCGTAGACAGCTTGCGGTCCGTCGGCCAAAGTCCCTCAGAGGTGGGATGCTGGCCACACACCTGATCCCCGCGTCTGTCAAGTTTCCTAATTTCCGCAGCCGGTACGCTACAGGTAGACCCACCTCACCGGAACTAGATGAGTCAATAAGCAGGCAGGTAGTCAGCCGATCTTCGTCATCAGGGGCTGGTCGGGGTTTCTCTGAAATTCAAATGCCTGCCATTCTCTTCATTTAAAGATGCAGACAGAATGGCAGCACGACTGAATGTTTCCAGCCCCTAAGCTCGATTACTAATACCGTTATAGTTACTCTTATGACCTAGTCCTATTGGCGGTGGACGAGTATGTTTGCTTCTTATTACTTTTCCCGAGGCCTTTTTTTAACTAACGCTGGCCCCAGGAACGGTAACTAGGATTGGCTAAATTTGGGATGTGTGAGATTTTCAATAGCACAGAGTTGCCTTAGTTATAAAATATTATTCCGCTTGAGGTCATACTGTGTTAGCTGTCCAATGCACCAGACCTTTGAGCTGTGACGCAACCGATCCCTTCTTCTAGTCACGTTGCGTCACACACTTCTTTTCTCTCGAGTTCTGTTCAGTACCTCCTCTTTAGTTACATTATCTACCCATCCTATCTTCAGCATCGCTTTTTAGCACCCTATGTTGAAAGCTTTTATCCTCTTCTTGTGCAAACTGTTTGTCGTCCATATTTCACTTCCATACATTGCTAGACTCCGTACAAATACATTCAGAAAAAAATCCTGTCACTTAAATTACGATTAACTAGGCTTGGTTTTCCATCTCAGCTCGTGACAGACATACGGCTGCTTTTCTGTTCTGCAAACGTGTCTTTGATTTTCATATAGGAGGTATCTATTTCTCCCCTAATTATATATACACCTCTAAATCCTTACATTTGTCTTATAGACATTTTGATTGTACTAGCAACGCCATTTTTGGACATTTACATACCCTTCCGCCTGCTTCATGTGTTGCATTTTTATACTTTCTGCTTTCATCAATTCAGTTGAAGATCTCAATGAAGTGAAATGGAAAGAAGACAAGGATTTCTGGTCAGATGAGTATAGCATAAGGTCAACAGCAGCAGAAAATCGAGTAATGAGTGTAGGATTCGTTATGAATAGGATGGTAGGGCAGAGAGCGTGTTGCTGTGAATAGTTCAGTGATAGAGTTGTTCTTATAAGAATCGAGAGCAAACCCCTACACGTCTTTCCCTATAGCTTAGAACCATTTTTTTCAGGATTTGAAACATCATGCACCATATTACATTGTCGAACGCTGTTTTCAGGTCTACAAATCCCAATACCGTGTCTTGATTTTTCTTCAGTCTTGCCTCCATTATGAACCACAACGTTAGGATAGCCTCACTGGTGCCTTTACCTTTCCTAAAACCAAAGTGATCGTTATCTAACATATTGTCAATCTTGTTTTCCATTCTTTTGTACATTATTTTTGTCAGCAAACGGGAATGCAGCTAAGCTATTATGCGACTACTCTCGCACTTGTCAGCTCATGCAGTCTTCGGAACTGTATGGATGATACTTTTACGATAGTCAGATGCTATGTTGCCAGACTCATACAATGTACACAGCAACGTAAACAGAACTTGTTTTTGCCACTTCTCCCAATGATTTTAGAAATTGAAATGGATTATCTATTCTTTCTACCTAATTTGATCTTAAGTCCTCCAAAGCTCTGTTTAATTCTGATTCTAATACTGTATCCCCTATTTCTTTTAAATCTACTCTTGCTTCTTCTTCTATCACATCAGACCAATCTTACCTCTCATAGAGGTCTTCAGTGTACTATTTCCACCTATTCGCTCTCCCCTCTTCATTTAAGACAGGAATTCACGTTGCCCTCTTAATGTTACCACCCTTGCTTTTAATTTCACCGAAAGTGTTTTGTCTTTCTTATATGCAGAGTCATCCTTCCGACAGAAAATACATTCAATAAAGTTTCCAAAATACCAGAACACGGGAAATGCCCAGTGCTTCGTTCACTTGCCCTTAAGAGTACGAAAAACGTTCCCAAAGAGCACGCGTTTAGCAAATGTCAGAAGTGGAAGCAATATCACATTCAAATGAAGAGCACTGTTCCTGCCACCATCTCCTACACTGGATGCACTGCATCCAGTCCTAAGGAAACGCCAAAATCTATGTTATCTACTCTTTGGTTTCCATCCTTCCCTTAAAGCAGAATTCTTCATACCATGAGCAGCGGCAACCTTTGTAAGTAGAGAACATAGAATTTGCCGTTGCATTCTTACTGTTACCACTGTTGCTCTTAATTTCACCGAATGATTATTTGAAATTTTTTATCCTGTGTCATGCTTCCGATTATCGTTTGTTTTTCGACTTTTTCACATTTTTTCGTGTTGTCATTTTGTCTTAGCTTTCCTGCACTTCCTATTTATTTCATACATCAGCAACATGTATTCCTGTATTCCTGAACTTCCGTGAACACTTTTGAACTTCCTTCTTTCGTCGATCAATTGAAGTATTTCTTCCGTCAAACGGTTTCTTCGCAGTGATTTTCTCTGTACATATGTTTTTCTTTCCATATTCATTGACTGCCCTTCTTAGAGATATGCATTTATCTTCAACTGTTCTACGTATTGAGCTATTCGCTATTACTGTATCTATTCCTTAAAGAACTTCAAGCATACCTCGTCATTCGGTTTCATTACGTATTGATTTTTCCTTACTGATCTCTTAAACTTCACCTTACTGTTCATCACTTCTAAATTGTGATCTGATTCTATACATGCTTCTGAGTATGCCTTAAAATCCAGTATCTGATTTCGGAATCTCTTTCTAACAATGATGTAATCTAACTAAAGTCTTCCGGTATCTCCCGGTCTTTTCCAAGCATACCCCCTTGTCTTGTCATTATTGAACAGAATAGTGGCTATTACTAGCTGATAACTTATAATAGAACTAACTTAGGCTTTCTCCTCTCTCATTCCTTGTCCCAAGCCCATATTCTCCTGTAACCTTTTCTTCTACTCCTTTCCCTACAACTGCATTCCAGTCCCCCATGACTATTACATTTTCATCTGACCTTATGTGCTGTATTACCCTTTCAGTGTCCTATACTTCATCTGTCTCTTGCTCTTCACCTCGCGACGTTGGCTTGTAAATCTAAACTACTACTGTGTTGGTTTTTAGACCCGAAAAAAGCGTTCGACAATGTAATATGGTGCATGATGTTCCAAATTCTGAAATAAATGGTTCTAAGGTATAGGGAAAGACGTGTAGGGGTTTGCTCTGGCTTCTGATAAGAACAACCCTATCAATGAACTGTTCACAGTAACACGCTCTCTGCCCTACCTACCTATTCATAACGAATCCTACTCCCATTACTTCATTTTCTGCTGCTATTGACTTTATCCTATACTCATCTGACCAGAAATCCTCGTCTTCTTTCTATTTTACTTCACTGAGATACTCATCTGAATTGATGAAAGGAGTAAGTATAAAAATGCAACACATGAAGCAGATGGAAGGATATGTAAATGTCCAAAAATGGCGTTGATAGTACAATCAAAATGGCTAGAAGACAGATGTAAGGATTTAGAGGTATACATAATTAGGGGAGAAATAGTTACCGCCTATATAAAAATCAAAGACATGTTTGGAGAACAGAAAAGCAGCCGTATGTGTGTCAACTGTTCATGTTGATGTACATCAACATGAACAGTTTATGTTTAGCGCGTACGAGAGAGGTGCCGTGTACTGGCTGATTAAATATGTCGACCTGTAAGGGACGGCCTGGTGAAGAGAATTGCAGTTGTAATACATGAGCAACAAGTTAATTACAATACAGAGTGTACTTGGAGGAATGCTCAGTATTCAGGTATATGAGAGGAACGATCGTTCGAAGCAAAGTTGTCCAGCAAAAGTGGGATCTAGAATGGATACCTTAAGAGCTATGACCACTTGTTGAATAGGAGAGGTGTGCTTCACAGCATTGAAGATGAACGTGAGTTCACAGCTCTTAAGATATGCATTTTCGAGCCCATGTTTACTGGAAAATGTTTTCTTGGTTCTAATGGCTCTGAGCACTATGGGACTTAACATCTGAGGTCATGAGTCCCCTAGAACTTAGAACTACTTAAATCTAACTAACCTAAGGACACCACACACATCCATGCCCGAGGCAGGATTCGAACCTGCGACCGTAGCAGTCGCGCGGTTCCGGACTGCAGCGCCTAGAACCGCGTGGCCATCGTAGTCGGCAGTGTTTTCTTGTTGTGGTCCATTGTACCACCTGTTACAATATGTAGAGCAAAGAGGTTGCTATAGAAGAGATTTGTTTAACAGTATCGAAGATGAAGAAGTGCTCATAGCTCTTAAGTCATGCATTTTAGAGGCCATTTTCAGTAATGTTATGCTTCGGATGATCGTTCTTGTCATATCTCTACCGACCATTCCTCCTCCGACACTCTGTATTTATTGGTAATACTTCACGTCGGCAGTCCATATACTGCTGCATAACGTAAATTACGTAAGACACCTTCGCTGACATATTACCACGTGAACAACAATAAGTAGATTAGATTAGATTAGATTAGATTAATACTTGTTCCATAGATCATGAATACGACACTTCGTAACGATGTGGAACGTGTCAGGTTAATAAAAGATGGCTGTTCAAGTATTACATTACACAAAATATTGCATGACACTAATGTTTAAGTTGATGTTGTTTTCTTTTCCCCCCTTAATTCGTATCTAAAAATACAGCCAATGAGTAGAAGGAGTTGTCATCTAGACATTCTTTTAATTTATTTTTAAATGTTAGTTGGCTATCTGTCAGGCTTTTGATGCTGTTTGGTAGGTAACCAAAGACTTTTGTGGCAGCATAATTTACCCCTTGCTGTGCCAAAGTCAGATTTAACCCTGCATAGTGAAGATCATCCTTTCTCCTGGTGTTAAAGCTATGCACACTGCTATTACTTTTGAACTGGGTTGGATTATTAACAACAAATTTCATAAGTGAATATATATACTGTGAGGTTACTGTGAGGATCCCTAGATCCTTAAATACATTTCTGCAGGATGACCGTGGGTGGGCTCCAGCAATTATTCTGATTACACGTGTTTGAGCAATGAATACTTTTGTAGTCAACGATGAATTACCCCAGAATATGATGCCATACGAAAGCAGTGAATGAAAGTAGGCATAGTAAGCTAGTTTACTGAGATTATTATCACCAAAATTTGCAATAACCGTAATAGCATACGTAGCTGAACTCAGACGTTTCAGCAGACGATCAATGGGTTGCTTCCAGTTTAACCTCCCATCAATTGACACACCCAAAAATTTTGAAAATTCTACCTTAGCTAGAGACTTCTGTTCAAAGTCTATATTTATTACTGGAGTTGTGCCATTTACTGTACGCAACTGTATATACTGTCTTTTATCAAAATTTAAAGAGAGTCCGTTTGCTGAGAACCACTTAATAATTTTGTGAAAAACTTCATTTACAATTACATCATTTAGTTCTTGGTGTTTGGATGTCATTACTATACTTGTATCATCAGCAAAAAGAACTAACTTTGCATCTTCATCAATGTGGAATGGTAAGTCATTAATGTATATCAAGAACAGTAAAGGACCTGAGACCGAACCCTATGTGACCCCGTACTTGACAGCCACCCAGTTTGAGGAATCAGCTGTTGTTTTAACATTACATGAACCAACTGGTCATATAATGTTTGTTGGCTTAGTACTGTATTCCTTCCTAAAGAAAGCGATAGCTCTCCGAATGTGGAATTTTGTATGAGTATGTGGGAGACACGATTGTAGAGCATTCATTTTGTCTAGCAGGCATCTTCAGTTATAGCAGTAAACAAACATTTTATCTACAACTAGGCCAAACAAATCGGTTTAATCGAGGATTCTCGATTTACACTGTAATGATCTAAATAGACTGAATATATACTTCTATGGTCTCCCACGATAGATGTGCCTATATGTTTCTAGTTTCGTTCTTACATCCTGTTATATGTACGCAATATAAACTTAGCACAAAACCGAAACTCACCTACATGTTTCTAGAAGCACAAGTCTTCTGCAATAAAAAAGCGTGTTATTACTGTTTTATGGCATCGTCTGAATTTTTCCTTATCTCTTGTAATGCAGCAAACAATTTTCTGATGTACCACTGGCTACATGAACCAGCAACCGCTTAGCTTTTAGTAGAGACACAATTACGTCTTCGACACTTGTGTTTTCCTTGATCCTAACTGTCTCTCGTTGCTTGCTAAGAATATTCACCTTTCCGAATGACTTTCGAATTGAAAATTCATGTATAAAAGGAGACGCTTAAATTTGGAACCATACACTGAACGCAAACTTTCTGTTTGCGATACGCAGTGAAAAATGTTTTGACTATTATCTGTTTTACAGAAACAGGCCGAGATTATTTTTACGTGTATTTATTTCTTTTGTGGTCTTGCCGATAACGAAGATGTCAGCGCAAGAGTCAAGGTACCCGCCTAATGCTTCTATAAATTTTGTGCGGAATGTATTTGACTACAAGGTGGAAGGGAATGGTAGGCCGAGGTAGTTAAATTAAACGGATATCACAGTTAAACAGTTTGTCTATATTAAATATGAATGTTACCAACAACAAAGGAAATTTTATTTGAGACTTCACAAAAATCATAAATATAAAAAGAAACCTTTCAATTAATAACTTTGGCAACTAAACCTTGATAATTCCAGGTTAGAGAACTGCATTAAATAAAACAATTTTCATGGCGGTTGTCACTGCTTACGAAGTCGGGAAAACAGTACAGCGTCCAAAGAGGTCGCCGCAACCAACTTTTCCCTCAGCGCCCAGTGATGGTAGCGCTGCTTAAGAAAGTGTACTGCGTGACCAGAGAAGAGTGATATCGGCCAGACTGGTAACCCACAAAGTCAAAAATGTAAGTTTTGATTCTCCTCAGTCAGAATAAATATAACTGACTTTTATGATATTTTTCGAAAAACTAATGAACTAATCAACGTAAATCTTTTTTCACATTCCTTATTGATCTTGGACAATATTTTCTGATTTATCAGAGAAATTCATTCAACATTAAGTGCCCATCTTAGGAGTTAAAGCTGCTTTGTCCAAATCTAGGTATTCCATGACGGAAGTCCTACAGTCTGCAAATCTCATTTTAATTTCAAAATATTTGTTAATTTATGGGTTATTGCGCACGGAGCAATAGTAGAGTTTCTTTAAATTTGACAAAATTATATAATTGCGGAGGTTTGAAACAAAGATGGAGTTTTCCGTGTGTTGTTGCTCCCGTTTTTTGTATCATCATCATCATCATCATCATTTAAGAGTGATTACGCCTTTCAGCGTTCAGTCCCCCTTATAAAATTCCTCCATGATCCCCTATTCAGTGCTAACATTGGTGCCTCTTCTGATGTTAAGCTTATTACTTCAAAATCATTCTTAACCGAATCCAGGTACCTTCTCCTTGGTCTACCCCGACTCCCCCTACCCTCTACTGCTGAACCCATGAGTTTCTTGGGTAACCTTGCTTTTCCCATGCGTGTAAGATGACCCCACCATCTAAGCCTGTTCGCCCTGACTGCTACGTCTACAGAGTTCATTCCCAGTTTTTCTTTGACTTCCTCATTGTGCACACCCTCCTGCCATTGTTCCCATCTACTAGTACCTGCAATCATCCTAGCTACTTTCATATCCGTAACCTCGACCTTATTGATAAGGTAACCTGAATCCACCCAGCTTTCGCTCCAAAGTTGGTCGAAAGATTGAACGGTGCACAGATAACTTAGTCTTGGTACTGACTTCCTTCTTGCAGAAGAGAGTAGATCGTAGCTGAGCGCTCACTGCATTAGCTTTGCTACACCTCGCTTCCAGTTCTTTCACTATGTTGCCATCCTGTGAGAATATGCATCCTAAGTACTTGAAACCGTCCACCTGTTCTAACTTTGTTCCTCTATTTGGCACTCAATCCGTTTATATCTCTTTCCCACTGACATTACTTTTGTTTTGGAGATGCTAATCTTCATACCAATGTCCTTACATTTCTGACCTAGCTCTGAAATATTACTTTGCAAACTTTCCATAGAATCTGCCATTACAACTAAGTCATCCGCATATGCGAGACTGCTTATTTTGTGTTCACGTATCTTAATCTCACCCAGCCAGTCTATTGTTTTCAACATATGATCCATAAATAATATGAACAACAGTGGAGACAGGTTGCAGCCTTGTCTTACCCCTGAAACTACTCTGAACCATGGACTCAATTTACCATCAACTCTAACTGCTGCCTGACTATCTATGTAAAGCCCTTTAACTGCTTGCAAAAGTTTGCCTCCTATTCCATAATCACGTTGAACAGACAATAACTTCCTCCTAGGAACCCGGTCATATGCCTTTTCTAGATCTATAAAACATAGATACAATTCCCTACTCCACTCGTAACACTTTTCCATTATTTGCCATAAGCTAAAGATCTGGTCCTGACAACCTCTAAGAGGCCTAAACCCACACTGATTTTCATCCAATTTGTCCTCAACTAATACTCGCACTTTCCTTTCAACAATACCTGAGAAGATTTTACCCACAACGCTGATCAAAGAGATACCTCTGTAGTTGTTACAATCTTTTCTGTTTCCATGTTTAAAGATTGGTCTGATTACTGCTTTCGTCCAGTCTGATGGAACCTGTCCCGACTCCCACGCCATTTCAATTATCCTTATTATTTAAGACCTGACATTCCACTGTATTTGATGAGTTCCGACTTAATTTCATCCACCCCAGCCGCGTTATTGCACTGCAATCTATTGACCATTTTCTCCACTTTCTCAAATGTGGTCCTATTTCCATCATCATTCCTGTCCCACTGTACATTGCAATCTGAAACATTACTGATCGTATTTTCACCTACATTGAGCAACTCTTCAAAATATTCCCTCCATCTGCCCAAGGCATCAACAGGATTCACCAGCAGTTTTCCCGACCTGCCCAAAATACTTGTCATTTCCTTCTTACCTCCCTTTCGAAGAGTGCCAATTACACTCCAGAATGGTTTTCCAGCAGCTTGACCCAAGGTCTCCAACCTGTTTCCAAAGTCTTCCCAAGATTTCTTCTTGGATGCCTTAATTATCTGTTTGGCTTTGTTTCTTTCTTCAACATAACTATCTCTGACTACCTGAGTTCTAGTATGTAGCCATTTTTGATATGCCATTCTTTTTCCTTTTACAGGCTGCCTTGACTCTGTCATTCCACCAAGCTGTTTGCTTCATCCTACCTTTACACACTACTGTTCCAAGACATTCTTTGGCCACTTCTAGTACTGTGTCCCTGTACCTTGTCCATTCCTTTTCCAGTGACTGCAATTGACTACATTCAACTAACTGGTACCTTTCTGAGATCACTGTTATGTACTTGTGTCTGATTTCCTTATCCTGAAGTTTCTCCACTCTTATCCTCCTACACATGGACCTGACCTCCTGCACTTTCGGCCTCACAATACCAATTTCACTGCAGATTAAATAGTGATCAGTGTCATCAAAGAATCCCCTGAATACACGTGTGTCCCTCATAGCCATCCTGAATTCCTGATCTGTTATTATATAATCAATGACAGATCTGGTTCCCCTGCCTTCCCAAGTATACCGGTGAATGTTATTATGTTTAAAAAAGGAGTTTGTGATTACTAAGCCCATTCTGGCACAGAAACCCAAGAGTTCCGTGTGTTTTTGATCGCGTTTTTTGTAGTAACTAATAAAGATATTAAATGAAATAAAGTTAGCCTATTACTACTTATGGGCATGTCATAAGAGTAATTCAGTGAAACTTCAGAAAGATGCCTTCATTATTGTGCCCGCCATCGATTCGTCAGCTTGAAATACACTGTATCTCAAGCTGACGGAATGGATTGAGGTCACGCTAATATTGATTTCTTTCTAAAATGTGGCTGAACTACTCCTCGGGAGTGTCCGCAAGGGCAATAGTTTAATCCACACATCCACCATTTAATTTTTTTGTCACATCTATGAAGCTGTGTTATTACTTCGCGCATAGTATGCTATAGATTAAGAAAATTGTTTGTTTTTGATTTCAGATACTGTCTTCAGGCTGCATTACTTCCGTCATGTACGCACCTCACTTTGGACAGAGCAGCCTTAACCCTTCGGATGCTGGCATAATGATGACTGAATTTGTTTGAAAAAATCAGAAGATGTTGTCCATTAATTAATAAATAATGTGCAAGAAGATTTAAGTTGATTGCTTCATTCGCGTTGCAAAACGATCGTTTACATCGCTTATTTTATGGGCTGCCTGAGGAATATAGTCCCTTAAAACTGTTCCATTCTGCGCAGTCACTCAGCTTCTGCACTCGACCACGCCCTACAGTCCACGCTGCTGGCGGCAGCTCGCTGCACCGCCGCAGAACAGGACCTGTCCAGTCTGGTGCTGCCCTGGTGGCTGGGTTGTCTCAGGGGTATCTGGGACCGACGACACTTGGTTGTGCACCTCATGGGAATTTGACAAGTTCCAGAATGTTCACCTCAAATACGCTGTTATATTTTACCGTATTCTGTTCGATGTGATGATTTCATATTATTTTTGTTTATTTATTGACTTTCTGGAATACTTCCAAACTTGGGTCAATGAGTCCATCCTTGTTAAATGGTCCGCAGCTCGTGGTCGTGCGGTAGCGCTCTCGCTTCCCACGCCCGGGTTCCCGGGTTCGATTCCCGGCGGGGTCAGGGATTTTCTCTGCCTCGAGATGACTGGGTGTTGTGTGATGTCCTCAGGTCAGTTACGTTTAAGTAGTTCTAAGTTCTAGGGGACTGATGACCATAGATGTTAAGTCCCATAGTGCTCAGAGCCATTTGAACCATTTGAACCTTGTTATCCTTTAATGTGTCTCAATTTACGGAGTTACACCGTACTTGACGTAACTTACGCCATGAGCAAAATGTTTTGGTTTTGACTGAACCATCTGAATTTAGAGACATATATCTTTTAGACGCATACACAAACAGCAATGGGGCAATTTTTACGATTACCTGATGATCAGGGTAGCAAGTATCTTGGCTCATAAAATAAATCTATAATATATATAAGAAATTTATTTTCAGGCTTATTGGAAAGTTACAAACATTTTTCTTAACTTGTGATTCAGTGTGTTCCAAAATAGGAAGTATATTTTTCTACACCAACCACCAGAAAATCACTCCTGACATGTTTCCTCACTCCCTAATATTACTCTGTGGCTAATATTAAGAGTGACTATTGTTTTATATATTATACCGATAATGTTTGCAGTATAGAAATGGCTTACTGTGACAACGCAGCGTGCGTTGAAGAAAAAGCATAACAGTGCTTTTCAACTGGACAGCCAAGAGCGACCTCAGCATAAGCTCGGCGCTAGGTGGTATCCCGTTACCCCCCGTGGGTAGCGGGGCTTTTATCACTTGCTGGGCAGTAGCGTCTCCACGGTTCATTAAACCTTTCCAACAGCAGCCATACGCCAGCTGGGCCGGAAAATAGAGCCACCCTCTGCTGCACCACGTTGCAGTGGATAACTCGTGAATAGGGGCAGCAGAAATACACGACCTGAAACGAGTGCCGCTTTTTGAGTAAAGGATTAGCCACAGTGGAAACGGCTTCACACGGATTATGATTGTATCTTAGAGAGCGTTTGTTTGACGTGTATGCAGCTATTTGTCTGACCAAGTTTGTGATCAAACTGGTGCTATTCCGTCAGATACATCGTCTGCACCAGCATATAAAGACAAGTTGTAGTTTAACGTTCTTACCGAATAATCTTTAAAAATTCTTAATAGATTACACGATGCTTTAACCCTTACCTACACGCGCCGCTGAAAGTTAGGCCAGTACACGCGTGCGGCACTCCGTGCCGCAGTTCCGTTTTCCGGCAGTTATGCCACATAGTGTTTTTAAAATATTTGTTCAGCAATAAAATTTAAGTGGTACAACTGTTACAAATGACTGATGATGGCAAATATAATACTTTAGTAAATATTTGAAATATAACTCATTACTTATGACTAACTAGGAACAAGGTTGCATAAAAAACATAGCGATGCACAAATATTTAGAAACAATAAATACTAAGATGTCACGCTTCGTCGAATGGAATGTTGCAAGCATTGAAAATAGTTTTGCAGGTGGAATGCTTTTAGCACACAAATCGAGTACACTCTGAGCATGTTATTGTAGTTTTATTGTTGCGATGTTTACCCCACTCATGGCATGGACGAGATATTGGTCGCTCTCCTGAGGCTTGAGGGATTACTGGTGAATCAGAAGCCTCATTGTATTTGACCAAATATGCTTTTACATCTAGGGGCAGTGATTGTATGTGAGCCCTTTCTTTCAGATAACCTTCGAGTAGGCTAAATCCCAAGATTTAATAAACTCTCCTCGCCCTTGCCTCTTCCTTTCCAACATTGATCTGTTATTGGCAACAAAAAATAATATGGGCGTTTACAACAGTCATATCTAAAAATCTGAAAAGTATGCTAGTCGCCACTTCCTTGTCTTTCGTCTTGTAAAATAACTGGTACAATTTTGGTCATGTGAATCAACGCTACATTTAGTAGCGTTATAATCAAGAATAATGTTTGGTTTTCCCGTTTCCTTGCATACAGGTGGCTTATCGTGCATTGTGGACAGTAAAATTACATTTTTATTAGGTTTAGGAACGTGAGACGCCAGATTGCAACGATCTTGAAAGCCAAATAAATTTGATCCTGCTGGGTGATTTCAGTTAGGAAGGAACTCAAGAGAGATGTCTGACTTGTTCTTCTTCATGGTAGCTAGGAATTTGAGGGCATTTTCAGGAAGGTGTATAGCAAGCTCGTAACTTCAATGATAGTTATCAGTTGTTGAATTTTTCTTTGAACTTTTCAATGGTTCTACTAATCTCTTTACGATGTCCATCGGTTTATTCGATACTACATACTGCCCTGGACGCTGGATACCACAATAAATCTCAAAATGTGATACGTAATACGTTCTCGCATCACATAAGGCATACATTTTTATGCCGTACTTGGCTGGCTTTTCTGGCATATAGACGACGAAGCCACATCGGCCTCGAAATGGATAGAGCATTTCGTCAATGGTGACAAATGCAGATAAACAGTAACTTCTGTGAAAAGTTTCATTTCTTTCTGAATAAACCTCTTTAATTGGGGTAATTTATCTACCACACATCTCTGTGATCGACTTCGGTAGTCGTCAAAGCGTAGAGATTGTAGTAAATATCGAAATCTGTTTACTCCAAAAGCAGCCCTGGCCACCATAAGACCGGCACCGTCTTCCAGGCCCGCGAAGCATCAGCTCTGCAACTCTTGTTGTCAGCTAAAATATATAAAAGGCCTGAAGACCCCTGATTTCGGACGAGAAGTTTCCTTACAATCTCCATCTCTCGAATAAACGCAACTACATCTCTTTCTTTCTGTATATAGATTAGTGTAATTTACAATTTTACCTATGATATCAATTGTAAAATACTTCATAAAAGCATCAATTTCAGTTTTAGAGTCCCGTGAGACACCTGTGGGTCCAAGAAAAATTTCCAGCAAATTCTTTGAAGAAGTTTTCGGGGTTTCGGTCACTGGATTGCTAAGCCAAAATGATTCAGACCTTTTCCCCTGCCCCAAAAATAGTTGAAATTCACTTGACACTTCCAGAGTTACTTGGCCTTCGTCCCCTGACTGTTCACTCTCGCTGGAATGGTCGTCTTCAATAATTCTCTCTTCTTCGCCACTTTCGTCCGAAAAATCGAAAGTATCTTCTTGTTCTAATCTGCCTTCACACTCTTCATCAGAGAGCTCTCTTAGTATCTCCACAATCTCTTCTGTCGTATTATAACGTCTAGAACTGAGAGATGAGAAACAAGGGAATAATGAAAGGAAAAGTAACGCAAATAAACGACAAAAGTCAACAGAACAATTAGACGAAAGAAGCAAAATGTAGCTTATTTTTTTAATAGAAGTAATAATAATTATTCATTTATAAATGTATAGTACTAAAGAGCAACGAAGTACTAAAAAAATACATTATCGTGCATTATAAATATAATTGTAGAACACCAACACACCCAAGCGGTACGGGGTGCCGCTGTGAGGAAGTGTCTCAGTTAAGGGCTTGCAGACAACTAGCTGTAAATCACACAGTCACGGAGTCATGCGGGAATCACGTGGAGACTCCTGGTAGGGTAATACCTGGAAGCTCAACCTCAAACCTCACATAATAGCTGCCAAAATTCAGAAACGTGCAGTTCGTGGTACGGAGTGCCGCTAAGCATGTAGCTAAGGGTTAATGAAGGTTCGGACGGACGTACGCTACTGTATTAAACGCTCTGACAAACACAGGCTATAACGAACATAAATATAAATATATGTATAATGCATTAAAAGGAAATGCTGTTAGAAAATTCTCGAGAAGTTCTTGACAGAGCTACTTCACATACTTACACAATATTCTTATAAACTATCTTTGCTAAACTCCCCCCCCCCTTCCACACACACACACACACACACACACACACACACACACACACACACAGAAGTCTCGAGCAATTTACATCCTATTCTTACATGGTACCTTCCGACGGATATAGGTACAAATTTTTTTGAACGTAAATGGTACATACATATAGAAACACTTTTAGCAAAAAGAAGTTCTTGACCGAGACAGTTCAAATTTTTACACGATTCTCTATTAAAGTCTGGACAGAAACTCGCAACGTACTTGTTACTATATAGAATACACAAGTATGTATGTATTACATATAAAAGGGAAATATTATCATCAAAAATTCGGAAAAGTTCTTCACCGATTTATTTTCTGTTCTTACACAATACTGTTTTAAGAACTCGGGCCGAAAGAGGCTACATATTTTCGATATGTATGATAAGGAAACGTAATCTTGATATGCAACTACAAATTGTTATTAGCAGAAACCTCGAGAAATTCTTGAACTTTTTGTCTCAAATTGTTAATCACTTCCAAATGGACAGAAGAAATATAATTTTTAAATAATATAAAGATTACTTTGTAAACCAGACTGCGAGAAACAAACTGCTGTGCTTTGGAAACCTGCGGTTTCAATTTCTTCGTCACAGTCAGTTTCAACCTCTTCAGGGACGAGTTTTTTTTTATAATTTCAATTATGACAATTATTTTTAACAATATATTTGAGATGTAAGAAAGTCATTAAAAATATATTTTTTCAACAAATGCTTCAATTTACTGTACAACAATGAAAATACAAAATGGCCACATTTGTGTACATGGTGTATAGCGGCTTACATGAGAGCAAACATGGTGAAAAAAATAAAGAAACCAAAAAAATGTGATGAATAATGGCAAAATTCAAGTAACGAGAAATTGATCATTTCATGTATTATGGAAGAACTTCATACATTCTGGGCAAACGGTAACCTGGCATTTTTTGCAAATGTATCTTGTTCTTCTTTTCCATTTGTTATCTCTACATCTGCATCTACATCCGTACTCCGCAAGCCACATGACAGTGTGTGGTGGAGAGTACCTTGAGTACCTCTATCGGTTCTCCCTTCTATTCAAGTCTCGTATTGTTCGTGGAAAGGATTGTCGGTATGCCTCTGTGTGGGCTCTAATCTCTCTGATTTTATCCTCGTGGTATCTTCGCGAGATATGCGTAGGAGGGAGCAATATAATGCTTGACTCCTCGTTGAAGGTATGTTCTCGAAACTTCAACAAAAGCCTGTACCGAGCTACTGAGCGTCTCTCCTGCAGAGTCTACCACTGGAGTTTATCTGTCATCTCCGCAACGCTTTCGCGATTACTAAATGATCCTGTAACGAAGCGCGCTGCTTTCCGTTGGATCTTCTCTATCTCTTCTATCAACCCTATCTGGTACGGATCGCAGCAGTGGGCGAACAAGCGTACTGTAGCCTACTTTCTTTGTTTCGGATTGCATTTCCTTGGGATTCTTCCAATGAATCTCAGTCTGGCATCTGCTTTACCGACGATCAACTTTATATGACCATTCCATTTTAAATCACTCCTAATGCGTACTCCCAGATAATTTATGGAATTAACTGCTTCCAATTGCTGACCTGCTATATTGTAGCTAAATGATAAGGGATCTTTCTTTCTATGTATTCGCAGCATATTACACTTGTCTATATTGAGATTCAATTGTCAGTCCCTGCACCATGCGTCAATTCGCTGCAGATCCTCCTGCATTTCAGAACAATTTTCCATTGTTACAACCTCTCGATATACCACACCATCTTCCGCAAAAAGCCTCAGTGAACTTCCGATGTCATCCACAAGGTCATTTATGTATATTTTGAATACCAACAGTCCCACGACACTCCTCTGCGGCACACCTGAAATCGCTCTTACTTTAGATAACTTCTCTCCATTGAGACTGACATGCTGCGTTCTGTTATCTAGGAACTCTTCCATCCCACTATGCTCTTACTTTGTTCATTAAACGACTGTGGGGAACTGTATCGAACGCCTTGCGGAAGTCAAGTCTGCACCTAGGAGGATTCTTACATTTCTTTTTTTCAGGGAAATACGCTATTCCATCCAGTCTTATACCTGCAGAACATCCAGTGCGTTGCCTTTTCTACAAGTGAGCATTGTCAGGGGTGTCTGATGGTCTGCCACGCTTCCTTTGCAGGCTTCCAAGCTCTGTAACTGTTTGCTCTCCATTGTGTGAGGGTAGTTTTCAGCCAGCCGGTAAATCATGTCTACTCCGCCCATGAATTTGTTGTAGCTTGCTACAGCATATGGCCTCTCTATATCTATGCAAGCATTGTTCTTCACGTCCCATCTTCTGACAGTATCAGTTGGTGACCCTCCAGCAGAGGTAGATACCACGTGGACAATGTTTCTATCCACCCATTGCACAACTGTAATATTGTCATTAGAAGTAGAAATATACATTGAACCTCAACCTGATTTCATTAGAACTTTGCTTGTGGTCAATTTACTCTCTGCACTCTTCAGTGTGTAGGACCTTATGGTTCCCAATACATGAACTTTCTTTTGCTTCAGATACGAAAGCAATGGGATTGTTGTGAATAAATTATCAGAAATGATCTTGTGATTCTTTCCTTCTAACTCCTGACGCAATCTTACCACAGTGTTCCCAATAAGACCTAAGTTAGGGCTCAGTGTGTTATTCTGTTCCTGCCTTTTCCCTTGGCACGTCTCAAAAAATGACACGTATCCATCTGAGCTAGAGCGTATCCAAGCTTTGAATTCCCACTTTTTGGGTTTGGACTTTATATACTGTTTCGCCCTGTTTCTACTCTTGAAGGGGATAATCATTTCATCTATAGATTGATATGCAGTGGAAGTTACTGTCCCTGAAAATGTCTTTTTCAGTATGTCCAAACGGGTTTCACTTTCATAAGCATGTCAGTGTTGTTTTCAGGGATTTCGTAACTGTCCACCAAATGTAAATAAGTTTTTATTTTCTCAAATCGCTTTAGTGACGTAATGTCAGCAATAAGATCCATTCTCAAAGCTGGATTACTAGATCAGTATATACGATATTTTGGGTACCTTATATGTGTCATAATGAAATTAATCGCTAAGAAGCAGTGAGTTTTACTTACTGATATAAAGAAATTGCAGTCACCATTTGAAAAAGAATACCGTGTTGTCTCTCTAGCTATCGCATCCAGTGCTTCGGGAGTGAAAATGTTTCAGTAATAAGATTATGATGTCTTTTCTACTGAAGGATCCCTATTACTTTTGTAAACGTCACAGAATGCAACAATGTTATGAACGAAGTCATTTTCCTTGTTTGGATAGCATATAATATGGGAAGATGTTGGAGAATTCGAAACTGTGGAACTTGTACTCGTAGTTACACTATTGGTCTGCACTGTTATTGACTGAATTGCGATATCAACAGCTAAACCACCAGTAGCAACAATGTCATCACCAGTAACACTGCCATCATCAGAATCGTCAACAGGAATATCACTGCCTTCATCACTTGTAATTACGCCCAAATCAGAACAATTGACATCGTCAACAGATTTTAAAGTGAGTAAAATTTCCTCTGGGTTCAATGCTTTCCTTCGATTCATTTTTAATAATGTTGGAAGAGAACTGAAATTTAAATGAAAGTAACAAAATGACAAAAACGATATTTTATAATTGAGACACTGGTGGTTACGTTTCATTTCATGTTATCTTACCTATTGCACTGTGTCCACAAAGGTGTACGTTTGTAAACAGTCGATTTATACAAAATAGTTCCCAGATATCACTGTTTCAACAGTAACGTTAAAATAATAAATGTTCAAAGCAAACAATAAAAATTGTAGACGAAAAATTCTCCTGTAAAAAAGTGTAAATTATGATTTCAAATGCACCTACTCAACGACAGGCAGACGCTGACTATCCACACATATAAAAAATATCTCTCTTCATTACAGTCAAAAATAAGTCAGGGTAGCCAACCTATGGAAAACAGTGCCACAAATGTAACCACTGCCCTTACAGGACCTCATGTTCTTCAATACTTTCAGCATAAGGTTAATGGCCACATATGTGCCAATGTCCTTGAAGAGGTCAACTTAGATATCAGTGCATTTGAACAATTACGTAAATGGCTTCTTTCAGAAGTATTCTTCCTCCTTATATATTGTGTTAAACGATAATTGTTTAAGCTACAGTGTGTGCTGCTTTGGTTTCCACGTCGCAACCAGTTTTAAGAGAAAAGTGGTTATGTTGTATTTATGGTTTATCTTCTTCTGATTAGAATACTGCAATGGAACCCGAATAATCTGAAACTGTGCAATCACATCCGCTCACAGATGAAAACTATGAAGGACACTGTCATTGAAGGTACTACGCTCACAGATCCAGCAGCTCGAGAGATGTTTCATCTATTGTACAATTTATCTTATTGATCCAAACGGACTGGCCGCTGTGGCCGAGCGGTTCTAGGTGGTTTAGTCCGGAACCGCACTGCTGCTACGGTCGTAGGTTCGAATCCTCCCTCGGGCATGGATGTGTGTCATGTCCTTAGGTTAGTTAGGTATAAGTAGTTCTTAGTCTAGGGGACTGATGACGTCAGATGTTAATTCTCACAGTGCTTAGAGCCATTTGGACCATTTTTTTAAATACCAATGGATTTACCGATGCAGTTTAATTGGCTTAATTTCTCAGTCGACGTTTTGTTTGTAGTGACAATGAACTAGGGGCAAAATCAGAGAGAGAGGAGGAGAGGAGGGCGGATGGGCTGAAAATCGAAAACAGGAAAGAGGAGATGGGCAATAAGAGTGGCTTTTTTGTCGTATACAACGCTAAGGAGAGGTGGGTGAGAGAGTGGTGTGGCAACTGCTGTCGTAGGAAAGCTGTTCAGGAGCAGAAACGATTAGCAAAGAAATTGATACGGCAAACTTACAAACAAGACTTGACTTGTATTCTCCCAGTGTATGAAGACTCATTACAAATACTGCACCAAGAAATGGAGTCCAGCTCATACAGCAGCACCAGGGATGATGGTCTCAGAACTAAAGCATGAACGATGGTCTCTGAGCCGAGACTAGGTGGCATCTGCATTGCGTCACGTAGTGGGGCGGCTTTGAGCATAAGTGGCCTGTGTAGTTGCTGCCGGCAGTCCTGTATAGTTGCTGCAGAGTGCGCTGATAGTCCAGAGTCACTGGAGGTGTGGGTTAGAGGACGCAAATCATTGTTCCCGCCTGATCCCATGTTACCGCTGCCAGCATCCGACGGAAACTTGCAGTTTGGTTACCAGCATTATAACGCCGGTAAGGTGGTACCGATACGTGATACCACGGGCTGTGTGGAAGGGGGGGGGGAGGTAGTAAACAAAGTGAAGGAGAGGAGGAGATGAAGGGAGGTAAGGTAGAGAAGGAGATTAAGATGTATATATAATTCCCATACATTTTTAGCAATTGCGAAGCATTCTCGGTTTCGTTAGTGTTGTTACAAGAGAAAAATGCCTCCGTCATCCACTGTGAAGTTGCTGATAGCTACTCTGTTTTCTTTCTCTTGTTTAGTGACATGTCGTTCAATATGGTATGGGAACATTGATTTTCGTCATACAGTCCGTCAACGACGACACTTTCCACACATGCAGTGTCAACAGCTACGTAGAGAGGAGTAGTGAAGGTTAGGATAAAAATTTTCTTTGCCGAAACAACTGTAACCTTCCTACAGAAATTTAATAAATATTAATATGAATAATGAATGTGATTCTAACTTAGTGTAACCACAGAACAAAGCTGGTTCCCATTTATAACCTCCCTACAGAAATTCTTTTCTCATTTAATGTAAGCTCGAAACATAAAAATTCCTAAACCTCGTAATAAAAAATAAATTCTGTAACCTGGTAGAATTTGGACGACAGCAGCGCTGCGTCATGGTCCTGTAAGATCATTCTGAATAAAAAAAGAAAAATTCTTACCTCAATAAAAACGGCGAATATATCTGCTCTTATATAAAAATTTTCCGGGACAGCTCTGTGCAATGCTGGCCGATAGATTTGTCATTTTATGAAACGAAGCAACTGATTTTTCTTTTCCAACAATAGGAATGATCATGGGTTGAAGAAATTAGTAAATTCCTTAAACTGAAATGAATGTTTGTTAGAAATTACTTTATATCACGAAGATTATTATTAGGATATTTTTAAAAGATTTACATGGGACTTCACATAACGTTACTAGATATGCGCGAGGCTGCTTTTTTTTTTACCTTATACAATAATACTCAGGCTCCGGCATCGCTGCACCGCGACCGGCCCAGCCAACACGATACACCAGACTGGGCTGACAAGGGCAGACAGGCGACTGCTCGCTAGCAACAACTTACTGCTACTGCTACACAGTTCGTACTGCAGTCAACACTGCTCTTTGGTCTCAGATTCTCTTATAGCTTACATATCGCAGGCAGCACATACCTCTTACATAACCCTCCATTGGGGTGGCAAAAATTTGGTAGCGATGGTGAGCCAATTGGACTTGCCATGAGCAACAAATTTTTCTAAAATCTACTTAATTAACTAAGTTGACAGTCACATAGTATATACACATATACAAGTACAGAACATAAAATGAAATAGAGTGCACTTGCACTGAGTACGAAACATTTCAAGACATCACAAAATATATACGCTATGAGTACAAATCATATTAACAAATGACATAAAGTGCATACACACTATAGTACAGAACATATCAAGCAATGACAAAATGTATACGCAATGAGTACAAAACATATTAACAAATGACATAAAGTGCATACGCACTGTAGTATTTTTTTTACCATTTTACTAGAACTAGGATAGGAAAGGGAAGGATTGCATCATGGTTGTAGCACATTAGGTTGCACGGAGCTGCACTGAATGTCCATATCTTTCTACAGAAGCACAACAGAAAGTGAGACAATCCGAAGTTCTCTTCCCTGAAGAATTAATCAGTGTAGCCAAGACACTGAAATGTTGTATTAATATTCCATGTTATCATTTTGGTAGTACATTAGGTACCCCAAACAGTGGAACCATAATAACATCTCCATTGTTCAAGGTGGAGGACAACATGATGTGTCAACACCACATTCATTCACCAACGTAGAATTAGAGCAGAAACCAAATATAGTGCTCCATGATCATAAGGATATACAGGTCAAACGTATATTACAGTAATTTCTGGTAATTAGGTCAGAAGGTGAAGGACAATAAGTCTCATGCTAGTCATCATTGAGAATTACACTAGTCTATCAACCGATTTGACTAATTGTTGGCACTCAATGCCTAGTTACGGAACATTTCTGTACTATGTATAAAGTATTACAGAATAATGTTCATAAATCATCTGACTACAGTGAACATTGGCACTCATTGGCCAGTTACAAACCATTTTTATACATTATTTAAAAGTGATCATTCAAAGCAAGAGTTAATTAACAGCTTACCATTTACATAATTCATCTAGTTATAGTAATCATTGGCACTCATTGGCCAGTTACAAACCATCAGAAGTCATCATTCAAAACAGGAGCTAATGAATGGTATAGTATTAACATAATTTACCTAGTTATAGTAATCATTGGCACTCATTGGCCAGTTACAAACCATCAGAAGTCATCATTCAAAACAGGAGCTAATGAATGGCATAGTATTAACATAATTCACCTAGTTGTAGTAATCATTGGCACTTATTGGCCAGTTACAAACCATAAGAAGTCATCATTCAAAACAGGAGCTAACGAATGGCATAGTATTAACATAATTCACCTAGTTATAGTAATCATTGGCACTCATTGGCCAGTTACAAACCATCAGAAGTCATCATCCAAAACAGAAGCTAATGAATGGCATAGTATTAACATAATTCACCTAGTTATAGTAATCATTGGCACTCATTGGCCAGTTACAATCCATTAGAAGTCATAATTCAAAATGAGAGTTAATTATTGGCATAGAATTTATAGAGTATAACAAAAATATTATTTACAGAAATTATTGGCATAGCATATATGCATTTTTAGAAAATATCATTCACTATTACTCAGAACTTGTCATTCAAGTGACATAGGACATATTTAAAATGTAACACACTGTAACTATTACTCAAGGTCTATGGTTAGAAAACATGATTCAGTATTACTCAGAACTCTCTTAAACTGGTAGCATTATTTGGGACTGGTAGTACATTTTTTTCCTTTTTTTTTTGTGCTAGCAATGCATTGCGTTGGGATCGATAATTAATTTCTGGGGCATGAAAATATTTGCTTTTGACTCATTGCTACAAATGAGGATAGGTAACGACTTTCGTCATGAGTCAGCTGCAGCTGTAGCTGAAACAAGTAGAGTATATGTGATCACATTCATGAATGACACACACAAATGGGTAAAAAAAAATGCAAATACTAGAACAGGTTTAATGACTAACTGCTTATAGCACATTAATTTCATGAATAGCTTCTCCTGGAAAAAATACAAAATGAATTGTTAAGCTGAAATCAGATACGCATATTATGCTGAAAAGTAGGGAACTTCGAATTAACAGGTAATGAAACGTGTACTCAATATGTACGTACTCTAGCTGTCCTTTCCAAAACATTCAATCATTATACCATGTGACATAAGACATACTGTCAAAACGAACTGCAACAAATACTTAAGTAACTACATAGCATTTCTTAACTAACAGTAAATATATAAATTTCATCATTATTCTCATCTGCAAAGAGAAACATCATTATTCATTTTACCATAACTTTATTACTATCATCACCTGCAAAGAAAAGCTTCATTATTCATATTAGCATATTTTTGATATAACTATTCATCACCATTCATTATCATCTGCAAAAATACACTTCATTGTTCATTATTCATATTACCATTTACTTCATATAACTATTCATAGTATAGAGTTTCTTATTTCTAGCATATATCATCACTAAAACTAAGATGTGTAGTTCTGTCTGACAGCCTGCATCAGTCGCCTCGTATTCTGAAAGAAAAAATTTGTCAAGACTGCTGTCATACGATGTGTATAGTATATTCTTGTTAATGCTTGTTAATTCTGATCCATTTACTCTTCATGACGAGGTATTGCATCTTCTTTCGTTCATTCCGAAGGTGAAATTCCCATTTCATAGTAATCCACTGTGGTTTGTTTAATTTATTTCTTTTACACGTTATTGCTTTCTGAAAATGATGAACAATGATTAATGTCTTGCATTTAAATCATATACCCATTAAATAAAAACTGGTTTCTAGTGATATAATTAAGCATGCAGCATAGCATGACAGAAAACGTATTATGTCAAAAACACAGACAGTTTTCAAGTGCAAAAAAATGTACACAGAGTATCATAACGTAGTATCAAAAAAAATGTAAAATAGTCACGATGTTGTCATATGATAAGACAAAATGTCAAAGTCAACTGGTGTTTGTTATATCTTAAAGTTTATCTGGAAAAATGTGCACGGTCTTATGTGTAACGACAAGAAAAGCGACCTGTTAACCTTACCTTGCCGGGCACTTGCCAAGAAAAAATACGATAATCATCAGTAAGTAGTCATATAAATATAATTCCATAAGAGGTCATATAAAAATCAGGAAATGGCATTACAGTGTGATAAATCATAAAGTATGTTCATTCAATAATGGGTTTAATATTGGAGACATGGTGATTGAGTTTACTTTTTCTGCTCCTCAGAGTTTCGACATGTACTACATTGGGGTGAGGAATGCTGCGAATTCGATATGGACCTCATATAGAAGCTCAAATTTACTGCATCTACTCTTTCCTCTGTTGGATAGATAGTGTGTACGTACTAATATCTTCTGTCCAATGTGAAAGTCACGGCGTGTACAAACCTGTTTTTGCTGTCTTCTCCGGCGCTCTGCGGCACGTTTGATGTTGTTCAGCGAAATGGCAATTATTTCATGGTGTCGTAGTCGACGAGATGTAAGAAAGGATACTAATTCTTTAATTTTGTTAGGTGGTTCAACATTTTTCATTATAACAGTCGGAGATAGCATAGTAGATTCATTCGGTATGGAGTTAATTACATCCTGGAATGATAGTATGTGTGTATCCCAATCAATATATTTTTTTATGGCAGTATATTCTACACAGTTTACCAATTTCTTTCATTAGTCGTTCACAAGTTTTCGAGGAAGCGTGGTACCTGGATATATAGATCAGAGAAATGTTTCTAGCTCGTAACATACGTGTCCATATAGCAGATCGAAACTGTGATCCATTGTCGGAAATTACTTTCAATACATGCCCTACAAGGAATAAAAATGTTTTACAAATGCATTCGAAACAGATTTAGCAGTAGCTTTGCGTAGTGGAGTGAACGTAACAAATTTCGAAGTGAGTTCAACAGCGACAAAGATGTAGCAAAAACCTCTATTAGTTCAGGAAATCGGACCAAAAATGTCTACAGCGGCCATGTGTCTCAATTTAACAGGTACAATGGGATGTAATGGAGGAATATGTGAAGTCGTATCTGACTTAGCTTTCTGGCAGATTTTACATGACGCTAAAACTCGTCGAATACGTTTCTCCATGTTGGCCAAGTAACACTTCTGTCTCAGTATAAGAAAACATTTTCTGGCTTCGTAATGTGCGTAACTTAAATGAGTATACCAAATTAATTTGTTAACAAGTTCGTCAGCAATGCACAGTAACCAGTTGTTGCTGTCAGGGTGAGAGGGGCGGAACAGAATATTATTGCGTACAGTGTAATGGTTTCTAATGGTAACATTATTCCTATCTTGCCAAAGGTGTTTAATTTCTTTCCATACGTTGTCTTTACTCTGCTCTTGTGCTATGTCTCGTAATGACGACGAAATGAAATTTTCAAGTGCAACTTGTTGAATACACATGACGCTGAAATTTGCTTTGCAGAAGCTGGTTGTGATGTCTTGCGGATTGTTGCTGAGAGAACGGGATAGTGCGTCTGCTACAATATTTTGTGTACCGGGAATGTGAACAATTGTAAAATTAAATTCCTGTAAATAATCTGCTTAATCTGTCGTGTGTAAATTTTGCTGCAAGTAAAAACTGTATCGCTCTATGATTAACGGTGGTGTGTCTTCCATAAAGAAAATGCCGAAATCTCGTAAATGCCCATACAACACATAATGTTTCAAGTTCTGTGACAGAATAATTGCGTTCAGCAGGTGACAGAATGCGACTCTCAAAGGCGATGTTTTTAATTACTGTAGTACCATCTTCTTCAATTTCCTGAATAATGTGTACGCCTAAAGTGGTGTTAGAACTGTCGGTGGAAATGGAAAAATTTCTAATAGGATCTGGATGAGATAAAAGTGCTGCATTCAACAAAGCTTGTTTCAGATTGACAAATTCAGAATGTGCTGGGCTATCCCAGGACCAAATAGTGTTTTTACCCGTCACCTGACGTAATCTAGGTGTCTAATTCAGAGTAATGAATAAATTTACGAAAAAAGTTACTTAAACCCAAAAGGATGCGTAGTTGTTTCTCCGTCGTAGGAACAGTAATGTCACGTGAAGCTTGAAGTTTTTCCGGGTCAGGCGCAATGCCTTCTGCTGAAGTTACATGTCCAAGAAATTTTATAGAATTTTTGCCAATGTGCGATTTACTGAGATTAACTGTGAGTCCTTGTGCACGAAAAGTTCGTAACAGTTGTTCAAGAGTCAGATTGTGTTCAGACCTGTTAGCTTCTGCAATAAGAATGTCGTCTACATACGCTGTGATTCTGTCTTTCATGCAAAAGTGTGTATCGGATGTCGTCAAAACTTATAACATTTTCGTGAACAAGATTCTGTGTGTCGAAAGTATGGCTTACGTTGCTGGAAGATTCATTCTGCACTGTATCTAGTCAAGTTCTTTCTGACGTACTGTTATTTTCGGGAGGATGCTGTAGCATTTCGACTATTTGTACTGTTCTGTTATTTCGTCCTGACGTATTACGTTCGGGATGATATCTACTGTCTGGTTCATTCATGATAATTTGTTGTTGCGGATGAGTCTGCTGCTGGAAGACCGACTGTTATTAAACGTACGCTGAAAATTGTGCTCATTACCTTTACGTCTGTCATGATAGTCATTTCTATACGGCGCGTTGCGGTACGAGTTAAAATGATGTGTTTTCTGCACGTACTGATTTCCTTGTTGTTGTGCGTTACTATTTGGTTTGGCCGACGCTATACGTGTAGGCGGCGAAACATTAAAGCTTGGTTGACCTTGTACATTACATTGTTGGTTAGGTATGCTAACCGGTTGTTTTTGATGCTGTTACGGAGAAAAGCGTCTATTGTTACCAAAATGTGGTTGCTGATAATTTTGACGATTTCTCAAAATGTTGTACATACTGATGATTACAATTTTGTCTGTTATTAAAATTACACTTATAGTTCTTGTCATTTCGAGAGTGCCCAATGAAAACTGTCACTTTCAGGTAAAACTCGCCATATCAGGTTTTCTTTATACATCCTTAACCCTAGATAGACCGATAGTTAAAGAGCTGTTTTGATAGATACAAAGGATAGTAGAAGAGAAGGCAGCAGTGCAGAAAACTAAAGATGAAATAGCACTACTACGGCTCAGGGCCCTGTGCACGTTACGGCACATATTCATCGAAGTGTAATGAATCCCCTGAGGTCTCTTACACACTGCAAATAAATTTTAGTTTCTGTGTTACCGGCAATGCCGGTGAAAATTCAAAAGTAAATTTTTTTATCCAGGCCAGTTCTAGTTTCTGCATTACAGGCAAAGCTGTTGAAAATACTAAAGCAGTGCCAGTCCAAAGCGTGAATCTGTGTTCTGGCATTATTAAATACTTTAAATTTCCTCACGGATAGAACATACTTGTAATCAAAATTATCGTCTCTGTACATCTGAACAGGTTCAGGATTGCATGAGAATCTATTTGTCTGTGACTGTTCCGAATCTAACTCACGTACTCTCTGTAAATTACCTAAATTATACTGGCTGTGTGAGTCTGACAAATGTTCGCAAAGTGGCGTATGCTGTGATATGTTAAAGGCTGAAACATTTTTCATTTCTGTCACTTTAAAACGTTCGTCAATTTGGGTGTTCTGTTGTTCAAATTTCTTATCGACTCCCGCATCTAGCGTGTGTAAAACTTCTGCTGACATTAATTAAACTCGTCCCGTAACTGTGTTGCTTTTTCAGAACATTGTTCAGTGACTGCACTACTTTCATCTCTAAGTACTTTCGTTGTGGCTACACGTGTATCACGTAACTCTGCGCTACTATTCCTTGCGCAAGCCTTACATTCCTCACGTAATTGTTCTTTAGTGTCATGGCGTTGCACGGTAACGGCTGTAATCTGTTCACTAAGTTGGTTGTTCTGTTCGTTAAGGTTGTCGTGTTTTTCATTCGACAGTTTGTAACTTACATTGAGTTGTTTTCACGATTCAGTAAGTTGTTTGAAATGGTTGTCGTGTTTTTCATTAAATTGTTTGTGCTGATTGTCTATTTTTTTATTTAGTTGTTTGAAATGGTTGTCGAAATTTTCATTCCGCTGTTTGAAACTTTCATTAAGTTGTTTGCAATGGTTATCTAGTTTTTCACTCATTTGTAGTAATAATGCGATAACTTGATCCCAGCCAAAATTAGCGGCTCTATTCTCTGTACTGTGTGATGGTGTATCTGCATGTGTCAAGTTTTGTGTAACCATTTGGTTATTCTGTGATTCTTGAAAAGGTTTGCCAATCGGACGTGCACTGTTGGTCACTACACCGGAATCAAATAAATCTGACGTACTTTGAGTACATTGTTCATCTTCGTTAGAAACATTTGTCTGTTCACTGTGTAAATTTTGCAAATTGGGCGTGTCAAACTGGGCAGCGTTCATTGTAACGGAACGTGCCGCGTCATCAATTGTCGTTGAATTAACAGAGGACACTATTGAATTTGATTGCTCATCATTAGTATTGAAATCATTACTAGTGATCGGTACGCACTGATTGTCTGTATTTAGACGATTATCACTATTACACTGTGTGTCGCAGTTATTATTGGTCAAGCTATTCGAGTCGGCTATTTCACTCATTGCACATCGCGACGTACTGTTAACAGTTTTTCGCGGCATTTTTCACAAATCAAAATCAAGCACAAAATGAAACAAAGTCAAAGCAAAAATGGAACAAATACAATTACAACAAAGAGCAATAAATTGCCGATGATCTGTAAAAGAAAGAGTGACAAATTAGTAAATGCGTTGCGCCAGATGCAGACTACATTTAAGTAAATAAAAGCAGATATATGACTACTTCTCCGAGATTCACAAAGAAATACGATCCTGGCCGGATGTCGCCAAGTGTAACTTTCCCACAGAAATTTCATAAGTAATAATAAGAATAATGAATGTGATTCTAACTTAGTGTAACCTCAGAACAAAGCTGGTTCCCATTTATAACCTCCCTACAGAAATTCTTTTCTCATTTAATGTAAGCTCGAAACAGAAAAATTCCTAAACCTCGTAATAAAAAATAAATTCAGTAACCTGGTAGAATTTGGACGACAGCAGCGCTGCGTCATGGCCCTGTAAGATCATTCTGAATAAAAAAAGAAAAATTCTTACCTCAATAAAAACGGCGAATATATCTGCTCTTATATAAAAATTTTCCGGGACAGCTCCGTGCAATGCTGGCCGATAGATTTGTCATTTTATGAAACGAAGCAACTGATTTTTCTTTTCCAACAATAGGAATGATCATGGGTTGAAGAAATTAGTAAATTCCTTAAACTGAAATGAATATTTGTTAGAAATTACTTTATATCACGAAGATTATTGTTAGGATATTTTTAAAAGATTTACATGGGACTTCACATAACGTTACTAGATATGCGCGAGGCTGCTTTTTACCTTATACAATAATACTCAGGCTCCGGCATCGCTGCACCGCGACCGGCCCAGCCAACACGATACACCATACTGGACTGACAAGGGCAGACAGGCGACTGCTCGCTAGCAACAACTTACTGCTACTGCTACACAGTTCGTACTGCAGTCTACACTGCTCTTTGGTCTCAGATTCTCTTATAGCTTACATATCGCAGGCAGCACATACCTCTTACACAACATTTAACTTAGCTGTCTCTTTTCACGTGTTAACGTATTCTCCTACGATCCTTTTATCGCAATATAGATTTTTGTCGACTCGAAAATGGTACCAAAACTGCGGTCAGTAAAGTCTTATTAGATACCTAGAGTGAAAATATGAATTTCATCAAAGATATTAGAGTTGTAGAGCATGTATTACAAAAACGGAGGCCGGCCGCGGTGGTCTAGCGGTTCAGGCGCTCAGTCCGGAACCGCGCGACTACTACGGTCGCAGGTTCGAATCCTGCCTCGGGCATGGATGTGTGTCATGTCCTTAGGTTAGTTAGGTTTAAGTAGTTCTAAGTTCTAGGGGACTGATGACCACAGATGTTAAGTCCCATAGTGCTCAGAGCCATTTGAACCATTTGAACAAAAACGAAAGAAAACTGTTTTGCTTAAGGGAATAAAAGAACTGTAGCCAGGAGTCGGTAAAACACTTGAGTACGTTTGTGACTGTATGTCATCATGTTGACGTACTCTACGTAAGTCGGTGGACCTCCAACTCTGGAGATTGTGGTGTGTAACAGCAGTTTGAATATTTTTCATTGATTTCTAAATATCTCAGCTCGTTCTCTTGGGTATTAATAAACGCTTGAGCTGTATTATTCTTTTATTATTGGATCACTATCGATTCGATTATACTAAAAGCCACATCTTCATGTGGACAAAAGATTAAAACATTAGAGCGGAAAAGCTCTGAACCGTTTTACCCAAAATTCGTTTTGTTTACAATTTCGAATTTTCATGATTCTGCAGTGGGAGTAAGGTTCACGGATATTAATCAAATTCCCGAGCGGAAAGTCTTGCTTCATAAAGACTGCGGAAGTTCCCCAAAATGTTTCCTGGAAATCAGTCACTCAGCGGCTTATGTATGCAGCAGTGGAATTAGCTTCGGAGTCCCTCATAGGTCGTTAACAGTATCGCCCGGTTGTGCTGAAATCATCAACATTCAGACTTTTCTTTCCATCTTGCCTAACTGTTTATATGTGTCCATTACACTTGGTTCTCTTTCATAATCAGTACTTTTACTTCTTCTTTCACCAGATTCCGGTTATGACGTCAGAAGTTCGGCTCACCTGGTACAGAGTCTACGGTACGTCTTGCAGTCGTTCTGGGACGACCACAACTTCTCATAAAGCAATCGCGTTGTCTCCCGAAAATGTTCATGCGGATTGCAACATTAGCGCTGTGGGAAACCCTTCGAAGTATGTAAGTAACAACAGAAGCAGCACACGATTCTGGACTATGTAAACTGTATGTGCGAATCCCCTGTGTTCTCCCGCCTATTGGTGTGAGAGGCCCGATTCCGGACGCATATTTACTTTCTCTGCATTGCAGGCGAACGGCCAACACTCCGACAGAAAGGGTAGAGACAAGGCCGTCAGGCCACACGCTCGTGAAACGAAGATACTCCGGAAAATTCCTTCTGGTTCACTCCGTCTATCACCTTCCCCAAAAGCTGCAGAAGTAGATGTATCACAGGTGGCTTGCTACAAAACACGAGCTGCTCCTCGGGCATAAGCCGCTACAGAACTTCTCAAATAATCCTGTGATCGGTCTTTGACATCTGCAGATCGCATCTGCCAGAGTAATTTTTATTTATCTTTGTATTAATTTATTTTCTGTAGTCAGTTCTGTTGAAGAAAAACAGACATCTCTAAGAAGGGCAAACACAGAGGATGGAAAGATGGTTCAAATGTCTCTGAGCACTGTGGGACTTAACATCTATGGTCATCAGTCCCATAGAACTTAGAACTACTTAAACCTAACTAACCTAAGGACATCACACACATCCATGCCCGAGACAGGGTTTGAACCTGCAACCGTAGTGGTCACGCGGTTCCAGACTGAAGCGCTTAGAACCACACGGCCACACCGGCCGGCGGATGGAAAGAAAAACGTAGGTACAAGGTCGACAACTGCGAAGAAATTATGGGTAACAAAAGAAGTACTTTAGTTCATCGACGAAAGAAGGAAGTACAATATTATATTATTACATAAAATATTTTTTTCAGGACAATACTGGAATACAGAAAACAAGTCGTTTATTAATGAAATGATTTGGAAGTTTAGGGAAGCTGAGGCGAAATGACTACATGAAAAGTGTGAAGAAAATCGACTGCAAAGTCAACCTTCGGTCAAATTAAAAGCAAGGGTGATAACATTGAGAGTGCAATGGGAATTCCACTGCTAAATGCAGAAGACAGTGCGGATGGGTGGTACGAGTAAATGAAGGCCACTATGGCGGAGTGGACTTTTTTTAATGAAATGATAAACGAAGAAATAGTAGTCGACAGGGAAGAGTCAGAGAGTCAGTACAACAGTAAGAAACTGGAAGAGCTTTGGACGACTTAAGATTAGATAAGCAAAAGGGATAGATAACATTCCCTCAGAATGCCTAAAGCCTTTGGGTGTAGTGGCAATGAAGCGACTACTCGCGTTGGTGCGTAGAATGATTGAGACTGCCGATGCACCATCAGACTTTCGGAAAAACATCAACCGCACAATAGGAAGAGCAGGAAAGTGCAAGAATTATTACATAACCAGCTTAGCAGCTCATGCAGTCAGGTTGCTGAAAAAAACAATACGCAGGGTGGAAGGAAATTAATGAAAAGGTTCGCTGAAGAATTTGCTATCCTCAGAGAATGTGAAGAATAATGACAGAGTCTGTTGAATTGAACGAAATATGTAATGCCTTCAGAATATGGATTAAGGATAGGTCGAAGAAACAAGAAATTAATGAGAAGTAGCAGAAGATTATATAATGGTAGGACAGAGATTTAGGAACCAGGTTTTAAATTGCAGGACATTTCCAATGGCAGATGTGGACTCTAACCACAATCAATTGGTTATGAACTGTAGATTTAAACTGAAGAAACTGCAAAATGGTGGGAATTTAAGGAGATGGGACCTGGATAAACTGAAAAAACTTCAGGTTGTACAGAGTTTCAGGGAGAGCATAAGGGAACAATTGACAGGAATGGGGGAAAGAAATACAGCAGAAGAAGAATGGGTACCTTTGAGGGATGAAATAGCGAAGGCAGCAGAGGATCAAACAGGTAAAAAGACGAGGGCTAGTAGAAACCCTTGGGTAACAGAAGAAATATTGAATTTAATTGATGAAAGCAGAAAATATAAAAATTCAGTAAATGAAGCAGGCAAAAAGGATAACAAACGACTCAAAAATGATATCGACAGGAAGAGCAAAATGGCTAAGCAGGGATGGCTAGAGGAGAAATGTAAGGATGTAGAGGCGTACCTCACTAGGGGTAAGATAGATACTGCCTACAGAAAAATTAAAGAGACCTTTGGAGAAAGGAGAACCACTTGCACGAATATCAAGAGCTCAGATGGAAACCCAGTTCTAAGGAAGGAAGGGAAAGCAGAAAGGCGGAGTAGTATATAGAGGGTCTATACAAGGCTGATGTACTTGAGGAGAATGTTATGGAATTGGAAGAGGATGTAGATGAAGATGAAATGGGAGATATTATACTGCGTGAAGAGTTTGGCAGAGCACTGAAAGACCTGAGTAGAAACGAGGCCCCCGGAGTAGACAACATTCCATTAGAACTACTGACAGCCTTGGTAGAGCCAGTCCTGACAAAACACCACCATCTGGTGATCAAGATGTATGAGACAGGCGAAATACCCTCAGACTTCAAGAAGAATATAATAATTCCAATCCCAAAGAAAGCAGGTGTTGACAGATGTGAAAATTACCGAACCATCAGTTTAATTAGTCACAGCTGCAAAATACTAACGCAAATTCTTTACAGACGAATGGAAAAACTGGTAGAAGCCGACCTCGGGGTTTCCGTAGAAATGTTGGAACACGTGAGGCAATACTGACCTTACGACTTATCTTAGAAGAAAGATTAAGAAAAGGCAAACCCATGTTTCTAGCAATTGTAGACTTAGACAAAGGTTTTGACAATGTTATTGGAATACTCTCTTTTAAATTCTGAAGGTGGCAGGCGTAAAATACAGGGAGCGAAAGGCTATTTACAATTTGTACAGAGAGCAGATAGCAGTTATAAGATTCGAGGGGCATGAAAGGGAAGCAGTGGTTGGGAAGGAAGTGAGACAGGGTTGTAGCCTATCCCCAATGTTATTCAATCTGTATATTGAGCAAGCAATAAAGGAAACAAAAGAAAAATTCGGAGTAGGTATTAAAATCCATGGAGAAGATATAAAAATTTTGAGGTTCGCCGAAGACATTGTAAATCTGTCAGAGACAGCAAAGGACTTGGAAGAGCAGTTGAACGGAATGGACAGTGTTTTGAAAGGAGGGTATAAGATGAACATCAACAAAAGCAAAACGAGGATAATGGAATGTACTCGAATTAAGTAGGGTGATGCTGAGGGAATTAGATTAGGAAATGAGATACTTAACGTAGTAAAGGTGTTTTGCTATTTGGGGAGAAAAATAACTGATGAGGTCGAAGTAGAGAGGATATAAAATGTAGACTGGCAATGGGAAGGAAAGCGTCTCTGAAGAAGAGAAATTAGTTAACATCGAGTATAGATTTAAATGTCCGGAAGTCGTCTCTGAAAGTATATGTATGGAGTGTAGGCATGTATGGAAGTGAAACGTGGAAGATAAATACTTTAGACAAGAAGAGAATAGAAGCTTTCGAAATGTGGTGCTATAGAAGAATGCTGAAGATTAGATGGGTGGATCACATAACTAATGAGGAGGTATTGAATAGAATTGGGTAGAAGAGGAGCTTGTGGCACAACTTGACTAGAAGAAGGGATCGGTTGGTAGGATATGTTCTGAGACATCGAGGGATCACCAATTTAGTATTGGAGGGCAGCGTGGAGGGTAAAATCGTAGAGGCAGACCAAGATATGAATGCACTAAGCAGATTCAGAAGGATGTAGGCTGCAGTAGGTACTGGGAGATGAAGAAGCTTGCACAGGATAGAGTAGCATAGAGAGCTCCATCAAACCAGTCTCAGGACTGAAGACCACTACAACAACAACAGCAGAAATGAGAATAGTGGAACATAAAGTAAATGAAATTAGAGAATTCTGCAATGTTGGTAGGAAAATAACGTATTATTGATGGAGCAAGGAGGACATAAGAAGAAGCCTAGCACTGCTATTATAAACGTAAAAAAAGAGGTAAACTAAGACTCTCATCAGCAGCTGGTAGAATAATTTCCTTTGAATAAGAAACTTTGAAAGCTGATAAAGCTACTGCAATACGAACAAAGTAGGTATAGCAGTTTGAATAACTGTGCATCCCCCTTTCCCATCTCGCAGGCACCGCCACAAATGTTTCTAATTCGTACAGTCACAGTATTTCTTTCATACAAACCTTACTATGTAGTTAACGCATACGTAATTTATACATAATTGTAAGTTTACTCCTGATTACGTCAGAAAAGTTAACACCTTCAATGAAAGTTGACGAGTTATAACTTTATAATGCTAATTGTCAGCTTCCGGGTTTTCAGCCGATTTGTTGTTTGCATTTTCTGTACTACATTTCCATGACTGATCCATCCGTTTTTTTCACGTGCTCACGAGTTTTGCTCTTACGTGTGGACTCCAACAAGGCTCTGAACTACCTTTGGCCTGAAGCCACTGTTCATCATTTCGACATCTCGCTAGAGTAGTTCAATATACCAAGAAGTAAAACACGTAGTGCCTGAAACAGACGGCTGGGTCGGTTGTCAAATAGTAATGTACAAAATGAGAACAACAACTCGGCTACACACCCGGGAGCTCACTACTAAACAATCACGCCTATAAACCTGAAAGGCGAAAACATGTTGTTGTTGTTATTGTGGTATTCAGCTGGAGAAGCTGTACAAGCTACTCCATCCTGTGGAGACCTTATCTTCTCTGAATAACTACTGCAACCTACACCCTTTTGAAGCTGCCGTCCGCGGTGGTCTAGCGGTTCTAGGCGCTCAGTCCGGAGCCGCGCAAATGCTATGGTCGCAGGTTCGAATCCTGCCTCTGGCATGGATGTGTGTGATGTCCTTAGGTTAGTTAGGTTTAAGTAGTTTTAAGTTCTAGGGGACTGATGACCATAGATGTTAAGTCCCATAGTGCTCAGAGCCATTTGAACCCTTTGAACCTGCTTACTGTAATCATCTCTAGCTCTCCCTCTACAATTTTTAACCGCAACACTTCCCTCCAGTACTAAACCTGGCATACCTCGATGTCTCAGAAAGTGTCAGGTCATGTTACAAATATCTTTCTTTCCCAATTAAGTTCAGTACTTCCTAATTGATTACATGATCTAACCATCGAATCTTGAATATTCTTCTGTAGCACCACAGTTGAAAAGCCTCTGTTCTCTTCTTGTCTGAACGGTTAATCGACGACTTTTCACTTCCACACAAGGCTACACTTCAGACAAAAACCTTCAGAAAAGTCTAGCTAACACGTTATGTTCCACGTTAATTAATTTATCTTCTTCAGAAATACTTTACTTTCCGTTTCCAGTTTACATATCACATCCTTTCTATGTCGGCCGTTACCTGTTATTTTACTGCCCAAATAGCAGAACTCATCTACTACTTTTGCTGTCTCGTTCACCCATCTAATCAGTATCGCCTGATTCAATTCGACTACATTTCATCACTCTCGTTTTGAGTTACTGACGGTTATCTAGTACCCTCACATCAGACACTATCTACGCGGTTCAACTACTCTTCAAAATAATTTCCGTCTCTGACAGAATTACAGTGTCATCGGCAACCGTCAAAGTTGTTGTTTATTCTTCCTGAACGTTAATGCACTTTCCAGACAACTCCTTGGTTTCCTTTATTTCTTATAAAATGTAGAGTCTGTTAATAACGGGAATTTGCTGCAACACTGTCTCACTGCATTCTCAATCACTGCTTCCCTTTCACATCCTTCGACTTCTACAACTGCCGTGTGATTACTACACAAGTTGTAAATAGCATTCCACTCCCTATATTTGACCCTAGCTCCCTTTACAACGTAAAGGGATATTTTCCTGTCAACATTGTCAAAGGCTTTCTCCAAACCTACAAAGATGAAAAAGAAGGTTTTATCATTTCTTATTATATTTTCTAAGATATGTGGTAAGGTCAGTACTGCATTGCGTGTTCCTTCTTTCCTCCAGAATCGGAACTCATCTCCGAATTCGGCTTGTACCAGTTTTTCCATTCTTCCGTAAATAATTCTTGTTAGTATTTTGTAGCGATGAGTTACTAATCTTATAGTTCGGTAATACTCACGCTTGTCAGCACCTGATTTCCATAAAGTTGGAATTATTACATTCTTCTTTAAGTCGAAGAGTATCTCGCCTGTCTTGTACATCCTCCACACAAAATACAATAGCTTCATGGCTGGCTCTCCCAGAGATTTCAGAAGTTCTGGAGAATGTCGTCTGCTCCAACGGTCTTGCAGCGGTTTAGTCTTCCTGTGCACTCTCTAAATCTTTTCGTCTTACCATATACCCTGTCCCGTGTTCATCAACATCCCCTTTTCATAGAATGAAATCCAACTTCCTTTCCTTTGCGTAGATCTTCCACCTTTCAGCTTTCTCTTCTTTGTTTGGTACGGGTTTCCTACTTGAGCCCCTGACGTACATAAAGCTTCTTTTCTGTTCCTCAAAAGTGTCTTCGATATTCCTGTAGGCGGGATCTATCTTTCCTCTAGTTACATTTGCTCCCATTCCCTTAAATCAGCTCTCTAGCCAACCCCGATTAACCATTTCGCAATGTCAATTTCATTTTTAGATGTTGTTACCTCCTACCTGCTTGTTTAGCTGCATGTTTATTAATACACTTTCATGAGTTTAATTCAATATACTCTTCGATATCCAAGAATTCTTACTAGGCTTTGTCTTTTTACGTATTTACTCCTCTGATGCCTTCTCTATTTCATCTCTCAAAATCACCCATTCGTCGTCTGCTGCATTCCCCTGCTCTAGTTAATCATTGCCTAATGGTCCCTCTGAATCTCTCAACCTCTGGTTCATTACACTTATCCAGCTTCCATCATATTAATTACCTACTTTATTGCAATTTCTTCGATTGGAATCTACAGTTCATAAACAATAAGTTATGTTCAGAGCCAATGTCTGAGCTTAGAATTCTCTTGCAGTTTAAAGTCTGGTCCTTAGAGTCTGTCTTAGCATTATATTATCAATCTGAAACCTTTTAGTGTCTCCAGTTCGCTTCCACATACAATCTTCGTTCATGATCCCTATCCCAAGTATTGGTGTTGTTGTTGTGGTCTTCAGTCCTGAGACTGGTTTGATGCATCTCTCCATGCTACTCTATCCTGTGCAAGCTTCATCTCCCACTACCTACTGCAACCTACAACCTTCTGAATCTGCTTGGTGTATTCATCTCTTGGTCTCCCTCTACGATTTTTACCCTCCACACTGCCCTCCAATACTAAATTGGTGATCCCTCGATGTCTCAGAACATATCCTACCAACCGATCCCTTCTTCTAGTCAAGTTGTGCCACAAGCTCCTCTTCTCCCCAATCCTATTCAACACCTCCTCATTAGTTATGTGATATACCCATCTAATCTTGCCGGCCGGAGTGGCCGAGCGGTCAAAGACGCTACAGTCTGGAACCGCACGACCGCTACGGTCGCAGGTTCAAATCCTGCCTCGGGCATGGATGTGTGTGATGTCCTTAGATTAGTTAGGTTTAAGTAGTCCTAAGTTCTAGGGGACTTATGACCACAGCAGTTGAGTCCCATAGTGCTCAGAGCCATTTGAACAATTTTTGAACCATCTAATCTTCAGCATTCTTCTGTAGCACCACATTACGACAGCTTCTACTCTCTTCTTGTCTAAACTATTTATCGTCCATGTTTCACTTCCATACATGGCTACACTCCATACAAATACTTTCAGAAACGACTTCCTGACACTTAAATCTATACTCGATGTTAACAAATTTCTCTTTTTCAGAAACGCTTTCCTTCCCATTGCCAGTCTACATTTTATATCCTAGCTACTTCGACCTCATCAGTTATTTTGCTCCCCAAATAGCAAAACTCCTTTACTACTTAAGTGTCTCATTTCCTAACCTAACTCCCTCAGCATCACCCTACTTAATTCGACTACATTCTATTATTCAGTTTTGCTTTCGTTGATGATCATCTTATATTCTCCCTTCAAGACACTATCCATTCCGTTCAACTACTCTCTCTGTTCTGAAAGACTTACAATGTCATCGGCGAACCTCAAAGTTTTTATTTCATCTCCACGGATTTTAATACCTACTCCGAATTTTTCTTTTGTTTCATTCACTGCTTGCTCAATATACAGATTGAATAACATCGGGAAGAGGCTACAACCCTGTCTTACTCCCCTCCCAACCACTGCTTCCCTTTCATGAACCTCAACTCTTACAACTGCCTTTTGGTTTCTATACAAACTGTAAATAGACTTTCGCTCCCTGTATTTTACCCCTGCCACCTTCAGAATTTGAAAGAGAGTATTCCAGTCAACATTGTCAAAAGCTTTCTCTAAATCTACAAATGCTAGAAACGTAGGTTTGCTATTCCTTAATCTAGCTTCTAAGATAAGCCTTAGGGTCAGTATTACCTCACGTGTTCCAATATTTTTACGGAATTCAAACTTATCTTCCGCAAGGTCGGCTTCTACTAGTTTTTCCATTCGTCTGTAAAGAATTCGTGTTAGTATTTTGCATCCGTGACTTATTAAACTGATAGTTCGGTAATTTTCACATTTGTCAACACCTGCTTTCTTTGGGATTGGAATTATTATATTCTTCTTGAAGTCTGAGGGTATTTCGCCTGTCTCATACATCTTGCTCACCAGATGGTAGTGTTTTGTCAGGACTGGCTCTCCCAAGGCTCTCAGTAGTTCTAATGGAATGTTGTCTACTCCGGGGGCCTCGTTTCTACTCAGGTCTTTCAGTGCTCTGCCAAACTCATCACGCAGTATCATACCTCCCATTTCATCTTCATCTATATCCTCTTCCATCTCCATAATATTGTCCTCAAGTACATCGCCCTTGTATAGACCCTCAATATACTCCTTTCACCTTTCTGCTTTCCCTTCTTTGCTTAGAACTGGGTTTCCATCTGAGCTCTTGATATTCCTACAAGTGGTTCTCTTTTCTCCAAAGGTATCTTTAATTTTCCTGTAGGCAGTATCTATCTTACCCCTAGTGAGATAAGCCTCTACATCCTTACATTTATTCTCTAGCCATCCCTGCTTAGCCATTTTGCACTTCCTGTCGATCTTGTATTTGAGACGTTTGCATTCCACTGTGCCTGCTTCATCTGCTGCATTTAAGTATTAACGATTATTAAATTCTGCCCTGTGCAAAATTCTATGAGGCACCTGCCTGTTTCATTTGTTTGTCAACAGGCCATATTCAACTGCTGTTGTTCCTTCTCTTCCTCATCCTGCTATCGAATTCCAGTCGGTGGCCACAATTAAATTTTCCGCTCCATTACCTATCCGAATATGTCCGCAACTCGTGGTCGTGCGGTAGCGTTCTCGCTTCCCACGCCCTCGTTCCCGGGTTCGATTCCCGGTGGGGTCAGGGATTTTCTCTGCCTCGTGATGACTAGGTGTTGTGTGCTGTCCTTAGGTTACTTAGGTTTAAGTAGTTCTAAGTTCTAGGGGACTGATGACCATAGATGTTAAGTCTCATAGTGCTCAGAGCCGTTTGAACCCATCTGAATAATTTCTGTTATCTCATCGTCCATTCTTTCAGTGATTTCAACATTTGCGGTACTAGAAGGCATATGACCTTGCACTACCATGGTGGATGTTGCTGCGATAATGCATTCACTATTATGTTCGTGGTAGCTTAGTGCATTCCTATTTTTTTATTCATTTTTACTTCTGCTCCTGCACTGTAGCACTGTACCCACCTAACAAGAAATCCTGTTCATCCTGTCACCGAATTTCACTAATCCCCACAATTTGTCACTTCTACCCATTCATTTCCTTTTTTAAATGTTCTAACATACCTTCAAGGTTAGGGGAACCAACATTCAACGCTCCGAACCGTTGATTGTTGGTTTTGTTTCTCCTGATCACAACGTCCTCCTGAGTAGTCCCCTCTCGGGAATACAAAGTGGGGACTACTTCACGACCTGAATATCTTACCCAAGGGAATGCCATCATCATTTAACAGTACAGTAGGGCACATATCTTCGTGACTAACGACTGTGTTTTCCTTTTGCTTTCATTTCTTCATACTAAGAACAGTTTTGGAATATTTGATGTATTCCACATCAGAGGCCATCCTAGAGATTCTTCTCGGAACTACGTCATTTCTGAAAGGAACTGATTTCATCGATGGATATTGAAACACGTATGTATTTAGTACAGCGATGGCGAGGCATGACAGAATCTCTGACCAGAGAGTTATTTATTCGTTGCTAGTCTGCGCTTGACCGCGCGAGAGTTCAGTTGCATGTAGGGAGTCAGTAGTGGTAGTTGCTAGTTGCACTCAGTCAGGGCTAGTAGCGCGCGAGAGACAGTCGGAGTTGTGTGAGGAGTCGCCGGGCGTCGACATGGGACTCTGGTCAAGATTCAGGACGAGGTATATTTTTAAATAAGGTAATGAAACAGCATTTGCGCTCATCTGATAATGTAATGCATCTTAAGTGTAATTAATTTGTTAAAGAATCGCCCCAATAATAATTTTGTTTTCAAACCAAGCATTTTAACAAAACAAACATTTTTATTGAAAGAAAGTTTCCCATGCATTTCCTTAAAGAAAAATTTCACTTAAATTCAAAGAATATTTGCGATCCATTTCCTCCAAGCTATGGCGAAAAATAAGAGCAGATGCAGTTTTACTGAGGTAAGAATTTGAGTTTAATCAGGGCCTAAGATCGACATTTCGGTCTATTTGCGTTTTCATTGTCACTGAGATTTCATTTTTTATTGAATTGACTTTCATTTTTTGTGGGGAGCTTACACATGGCTCAGATTGCTATTTTTCATTTAATTGTCATTGTCAATAAATTATTTTATACTAGGTTCTATTCTCGTTACATTTAATTATTGTCTTTCAAATTTTTGTGGGGAGGTTACAATATGTAACGCCTGATCAACTACTAACTACTTCTTTGCCTGTGAGTAATACCTCCGAAGTTGTAGATAAGTTGTCGTATTTAGTTGTAAATAATGAGATTTAGAAGGCAACATTACCCAATAATTTTCCACCAATTCATCGTTTCCTAGATTTTGGCTTCAAAGCTTGAAAAGTGAAAATCCTACCTAATATATCACAAAGTAATTTCCGAAGACGATCACTTCATCTGGAAGCCTCCATTAGGTATCATCTGTTTACAAGTGAGGTCCTATGGTGGTCGTAGTTCAGTAAAAGAAGGGATCATTTAAATTTTCAAGTATCCTTTCTAATACTAAAAGGACTTCTTGCCTTCATGTATTTTGAGAAATGTGTACAGGGTATGTCACTGAATGGATGCCACAGATCATGACTGTGCTCCTTGGCGCTTTACTCACTATATGCATACATGCAACTTCATTGGTGAAAATACCGACCATTCACAAGGAGCCGTACATGTGCAGTCGGTTCGTAGGTTTCCCCTGTTCGAACTCTGCCTGAGCTCGTCCACTAAGCACACTCCTACTGACTCCAAGTAAGACTTCACACAGATTTTGAGAGTTTAAATAGCTTTCTAGGAATATGTATTTAAACCGTTTTCATATTGGTACTAGTATTTTTCAGTTATTAAGGTCACATGTTAAACTGAAATAATGCTGAAACTTCCAGAGAAATTTGTGAACTAGCAAGGCAATGCTATCCCTGCAACTTATCTTAGAAGATACGTTAAAGAAAGGCAAACCTACGATTATAGGATTTGTAGACGTATATAAAGATCTTTTAATATTGACTCGACTGTACTGTTTGAAATGTTGAAGGAAGCAGGGATAAAATACAGGGAAAGAATAGTTAGGAATGATAGGGAAACCAGGCTGCAATTGAAAGACTCGAACGACATGAAAGGAAGATTTGAAGTCTATTCCCGATGTTGTTCAATCTGTTCATTGAGCAAGCATTAAAGGAAATCAACTCTCTGCGAATTAAGGTGCAGGAAGATGAAATCAAAGTTTGCTGTTTGCCAAACACAATGTAATTGTGCCAGAGATGACAAAGGAGTTTAAAGAGCATTTGTAAAGAATGAAGAGGAAAACAAATTGTACGGAATGAAAAGGAAACAAAGGTCTCGGAAAATTGTCGAATTAAAGCAGACGATGCAGAGGGAATGAGCTGAGAAAAAGAAAAACTAAAAGTAGCAAAAGAGTTTTGCTGTCTAGATGGCCGAAGTAGAAAGGATATAAACTCCAGATTGGCAATAGCAAGAAACACATTTCTGAAAAAGAGCAATTTGTGAACTTTTAATACAAATATAAATGTTACGAATACTCTGCTCTAGTATTTGTCAGTCGTGTAGCCTTGTACGAAAGTGAAACATGGACGAAAAGCCCAACAGGAAAAAACACATTATGAACATACGCCTGCAGAAAAATTTTGAGGATTAGATGGTAAGATCGAATAATTAATGATGAAGACCAAATCGAATTGAGGTAAACAGAAAATGTAGGCACAGTTTGGTTAAATGAAGGAGCAGAGTAAATCCCGAGGCATGAAGGGATCATCAGTTTTGTAAATGAGGTTCGTGAGTCTGTGTGTGTATACCGCTTGGTCTGAGAGACGGTTCGCGCAGCTTCCCCCCCCCCCCCCCCCTCCATCCTCCACCACCTCCTTCGGGAATGGGTACGTGAGTGTACTGTCCTTAGCGTAAATTAGGTACATTAAGCCTAGGGACCGATGACTTCACCAGTTTGGTCCTATAGTAACTTCCGACAAGTTTCCAATTTTCTGTGTGTGTGTGGAGGATAGGCTACGGGGGGAGGGGGGAATTGTAGAGGAATCACAAGGCATGACTACAGTTCAGAAGTTCGGAAGGTCTCAGTAGCTACTTAGAGATGACTTTTCAATTCAATAAACTTTACCAACAGCCGCATACTTTAGGCTATTTTATTTCATTTCCAATGCAACCAGTTTCGGCAATTCATTTTGTCATCTTCAGGCTCCATACGCTTTTCTCGAATCAACGAGCTTATCGTATAGTGCCATGAAACTGGATGCCGTGAATCCCAATCGTTGTGCAACAGATTCAACGAAAGCTGAAACATCCCCTTTGATCAATTATACGTGACTGTACTTAAACTGACACACAATATTTTGTTAGCGCAACGCAATCTGACTTTCAAAATTCCCTACAAAAGAATGGCCCTCACTAACATTAAACTATACCTTTCACAAATCACTTACCTCACAAAAATCTTCGCTGCTCAAGCTACTGCAATACAGCGAGCGCCACTACTGCCAGCTAAGTAGAAGATTCAAACTATGGAAGGCACTAACTACTGATAGGGATAGTTAGCAAATGAAAGATATTAATAGAGAACGAACAATGTATTTACCTTGAGATCATCATATATAAATATAGCAGTTCATGACAAATTTCAAAACTCCGCCATCTCTCTCCCCACATCCACCTCTGCTGGCGGCTCACCTCCAACTGCGCAACGCTACGCGCTGTTCACAGCCAGCTGCCTAACACTACAATGGCGAGTATTACAACAATGCAAAGCAGCCACAGACTGCACACAGCACAGCCAGTGATTTTCATATTGAGTGCTACGTAACATTGTCAATAAGAAAACACAAACAGCCTACTTACATGGAGAAAACATAAACAGCCTACTTACAGAGAGAAAACATAAACAGCCTACTTACATAGCCCCCATGCTCCCCTCAAAAAATTTTACAAAATATTTTTGGGCAGTGGCCAATAATGATTTGATAAAATTTTTCATAATTACAATAACAAAGAAATCAAATGCACACACTTATTGATACAATGTTGGTCAAAAGCTAAAATTTTCTCACAGTCTATAAAGACAGTCCTGATTCATCACAGTAAAATTGTAGTGTTTTTCTCAAAGTCGGGGCAGTAAAAGAAAATGCACACAGAAGTAGTGGATTTCCATGCTGTCTTGAAGAAGTAGTGTTGTCCTTCCAATGGAAAGACAGTGCTGACTCTTGACATGCAGACAGGTAATGCGCCACAATGGAGCAAACCCACAGCAGAGTCAGTCGTAATTTTGAAGAGTATTGGTAGGTAGGTCATCACAGAGCAGACCCACTGTAGTCCTGGTAGAGATTACGGTATTGGTGGGCCACCAGAGGTGCAGACCCACTGCAGTCCTTGTAGAAATAATGGTATTGGTGGGTCATCAAAGGTGCAGACCCACTGTAGTCCTTGTAGAGACGGCCAGCAGCCATCTGTTGCGATTGTGCAGGTGCACATTCACCATCGAAGAGTCTTGCGGACAATATAGCAAGTCCATAAACCACCACTTGTGCACTCACAAAGTTTCTGGAATTGTCCTTAGATCCAGCAATGCTGTTATCCAGTCCCTTGCTGTATTTTTAACACACATGCAAACACTAACAGTCCATTTTATAACATAAGAATACAATAAAGGTACAAAATACATCATTAAAGAACATAACAATACAGATAACATTTGTAGTAATAGGGGCTTTACAAAAGAATAGAAATAGACATATACGTCAGTGTTACAGGAATTATGACATGAGTACAAAAATAAAAGATCAGAATCACTTTCGAAACATCAACTTCACACATGAGCATTAATATGAAACAGAATAAATAATGTGTAAGCATATTTATAAGGTAAATAACATATTATTAATGCCAATTATATTCGAGGATAACAGTATTCCTCATCATAGTGAATGTAGCTTAATATTAAAAGAAAAAAAATTCTATGAAACTACACAGAGACAGGAAGAAAACAAATACACAAGGGTACACAAACATATAGTGGGATAATACAAAAGGAAAGGACAGGGTTTGTTGTACTGCAGTATTTTGCAAACAAAACTTTCTTTACTTCTTGGAGATCTCCCTTCATTCAACATTATTCCCAAAAAGTCCTATCTATACCTGTTTTCTGTATTCTATTCATATTTTTTTCAATATAATTATTTCTCAGTGCACAATACTCATTTTAGCCCAAGTCTGTTTCATATAACTTCGCAACGCATTCTTTACCTACTCTCCATAGTCAGTTTCTTATATAGTCTACCCCTCTTAAGCTAACTTAAATCTACTGAGCTCAGATGCTAAACTAAGGGACGAGGCAATGCAGCAGCACGTAAAACAATTATTATAAACAGCAACGAAAAAAAAATGGAAAATCGCAAAGCAAGCTACAGTAAATCTAAATTACCAAGCAAATCTACATTACAACTAATATGAGGCAATGCGCAGCAAAAAAATAAATCTGGCTTAGCAGAGTAACACAAATTAAAGTTCAGTAGCACTATGCCTGGCAAACAGCAGCTTATATCTAAACATGACATAGCTCAAGCAGAAAAAAATATTACAGTAAAGATAACAATGCAGATAAGGGAAATGTATAATCACATCTTAATGTCTAAGTAATTAAAGTGGTGCACCACAAGAAGTTATTCTACCAAAAAGTTACCAATTACATGAAAAGAAAATTATGAATGCAGTTCCTGTGAAGGTAAATGTCATTTTGTGCTCCCTCATTTTTTTTTTAAAAAAATTATTATTTACTCGATCTGTAGACATAAAATATTTATATTAGTACATCTATAAAATTTTATTTTAACCAATGCTGCAGTGCAGCTAGAAACTAGATATCAAATGAAATAAGCAACTACGTACAAAGCAAAGCATAAGAACATCGTTCAATAGTCATGTGGCATTTCGTAAGTAGTAAAAAAATCTCTCATCTAGGAAGACAGTAGTCATAGTCAGGTGTGTAGACAAACTATTTCTTGTCATTTCATTAGGCATTTCAGTAAATATCAGAAAGTACGATATGTTTCCAAGTAATCAGCGTGTCGGATTTGCGATGCTTTCTTTAAAGGAATGACAATGGCCAGGATAATGGCCTCCCTTTTTTTTTCTGTGCTCTGAAAGGCACGCGCTAATGGCTTTTTCTCCAGGCGTCTGACACAGCTGGGTGCCCACGACGCATTACGTGCAGGTGGTCACTTAACTTTCTTACGGAAATATTTACGACAGCAGTTTCCGCTACAGTGGCAGTCTCATATAAAAATATTTCACAGGTCAAGAATTAGCGTTGCAAATCTGTAGAAAGAAAATCCTATAAATATAAGTGTCCAAATAAAATATTCGTCAGCATTGTGATACAGTCACGAATTTACACACATTTCATAACTCTTAAAGTACGATTCTTGGTTTCCAACATCCTGTTTCACAAGTCAAGAGTCCCTACCCACTATTCATTACTCCTTACCTTATTACACATATACGTATCCATCGACACTCGTCAATATTTCTTCATTATAAATATGAAGCATAATCAAATAACTCATATAGCCTCAGCCTATTAATCATAAACATACCTCAGCAGCATAATACACATCGTCGTCGTAAAAATAACATCATAACACCTCAGTCAAATCTCAAAATCGTCGTAGCTTCCTCCAATAATTAAAAAATTCTCTGCTCATGTCAAAAGTGTCATCTGCCTCAAACGTACTTTAAAAATCATGAATCCATACCAAATACATCATTCAAAGCTCTCATAGTATCACAATGGTTCCAAAAAAATATGAACAGTTTACAAAGTACAGACAAAATACAGTTTCATAAGTGTGAAGTTATCCAAGTGTGTAATTGCGTAAACATATGTCACTGATGTAATAAAAAAAGTTTATCTCTCAGTTACATGAACAGATAGCTGTGTAATTTGTGTGTTAGAGAAATATGGTACCGATGTGTAAAGTTGTATAAGCAAATACCATATTAGCTAGGGTTCCTTGTGGTTGCCACACACATGGTACACAAAGTAGGCGTATACCCCCCTGAAGTTTAATGTAATTATACCCTCAGGTGTTACAGATTACAGCAATGGAATGAAATGTATCACGGAAAAATTTCTTTGTAATTCAAAAATCTTTAAAAATAAATGTTTTAAGTACAAAATTAATCACTGAAATGCGTGTCCTGTAGCGCTAAATGTGCATCTTGTTGTAAGATAATCTCTGTGGAAGTGTCGTAGTTATTTTCCTCCGAAAGCTAAGTTCTGCAGAAGCCAATGTACTTACCTCATGATAAACAAAAGTGAAATGCTTTGCGTATAGATATCTTAGTTATTACGCTTATTGTTGTGATGAAGAAATTACTGTGCTGTAACGTATTGTTGTGCTACGGAAAAGGCTGTCTCATTGTAGCTATATCACAAAAGTTACTATTAAAACATGTTTTGCTTTCCAGAATAATACAGAAAAACTGTGCAGATATAAAACAGATACTCCGCAACAGCAACAATGTAAATTGTCACACATTAGTAATGTCGTGATATAAATCGTGTAGCTGTCCCATAAACTAACCACTGTGTCATCTGGTATCTCACAGAAAGTACTTTAAATACAGAATGTATTTTCAGGTAACCAAAATGTTGCATTAAAATCTCATTAGCAGTACTGGTAAATGTTCTAAGTATGTAAGCCTGATAGTCGTTACGTAATCGTGCAACTAACAAGCAAGAATGTACAAATACAACACTGTGTCGTCTGTTCACTATAACAATGCATTCGTAATTTCTGTTTAAAAATGTTCCCTAGGTTCTAGACTGGATATTTAACTTCAAACATTGTTGTATGTTAGCAGTTTCTGAAGTCTAACACAGCATACTAGTAATGTAAAGTGAAAAGTTAAATGGCAAAGACAAAGTTAAAAAGCAGATTATCTTTCAATAAACGGTTTTACATGTGAAATGTGGTGTAAACCTTTACTCTTCCTAGTACGCAGAGTTTCAACTTCAACGCAATTATCATGTTGTGGTAAAGAATGCTAAAATTTTTCTCCAGGCTAGCGTCTTATGTTATTTTTTCTCGGAGCCAGCGGGCGCACGGGGCTGCCTGCTGTGCGAGTCATTGTCTGTTTCTTTGTTGCTGCGCGTCGTTACTGGGATTAGGAGGCCTAACTTCCACAAATTCGCCTTGCCGAGAGGGCCCAGCCCTGTTTAAATCCCGCCTGTTCTGATGCAATTCAGGTCTGTCGTTACGATCACATCGTCTGTCGTCATGTCGGTAGTTCCTGTAGTTTCTTTCTTGTCGGTTAAGTGGTGGAGAATTTCTCCCTGAATCGTATTTGCGCGCTGGACCGTTGCGTCTAAAGTTATTCTGTCTCCCGTAATAATAATTATTTTGGTTCCCATATTGTCTGTTTCTCTGATTGTGTCTGTGATAGTCACTACCGCGGAGAGGTGATCTTTCCCTGTAATTATTACTACTCTGCCAACGGTTGTCGTACGGGTGGTGTCTGTTTTGGTCACGATATGTGTTGTGAGAATAGCTTTGTCGTGTCCAGTTATTATTTCTTTCATCGCGGAATTGCGACGGATGTGATCTGTAATTGTTGTGCTCCTGCGTTCCGCGATTGTCAGTGTCAATTTCCAGTTCTTGTAACAGTCCCTGAAATGCTTCAATGTCGTCTTTGCAACGTCCTGCCAAAATAATGTGTCGTAAATGTTCAGGCAATTTGATCAAGCAAAGGCGGATAAGTTCTGAGGGGCTGTATGGGTTTGACAGATACTGATTCTTATGCAACATGTCTTCAAAATATTTGACAAGACTGGAAAATTCAGATTGTTCAAAGTGTTTCATCATCATGATGCTATGTTTTACTCGATCTTGTGTGGCTTGAGACCAATATGCTGAGAGGAAGGCATGGTAAAACTCTCCTTCACTGTGGCAAACGTGAATTACCGATCGCATTCTTACAGCTGGTTCATTCTCCAAGTAGCCACACATAAATTCTAATCTGTGTTCCAACGACCAGTTGGGAGGAAAACAATGAGAGAATTGATGGAGCCATGCTTGTGGATGAATGTCGTTGCCAGAATTCTTAAATGTTTTGAATTTACGTGTAGTAATGAACAGCTTATAGTCAAAGTCATCATGTCGGCGAGTCGCATATCGGTCATTGTTACGTCGTTTCGGCGGTTCCATTTCAAAATTCGGTGCACCTTGCCAATTTCTTTCATAACTTCCGAAGTGTCCTGTGTTATTATTTTGTGGTTGTTCCGTATTTCTAAGTCCCTCTTCCCGTATTGGAGCGCGAGTGGCCTCTGAAATACGTAATTCTTGTATTACCTGAGTCAGCTGATCTTGTACTTCCCGGATTTCTCTTTGGTGTTGCGTATTAATTTGATTTTGATTCTGTTTGAATTTTCTAATTTGTTCATACTCTTCTGTGTCAGTGAAGGCTACAGGTCTTGTGTCATTCAGATCATCATCTACCTTTGTAGATAAGTTAGTGACCTTATCCGAAAGTTCGGCTACTTTCTCCGATAGTGAACACATTTCCTCAGCGTGTTTTTCTGAACCAAGTTTCAGAGTGTCCATTTGTGTTGAAATCGTATCTACTGTGTCCTTTAAGTTTTCTTGAGTTTTTGCAAGTTGCGTAACCGAATCGGTAGATGCAACTGAGTCAATTTTAGCTTGCAAGGTGTTGTGATTTTCATGAACAATGGTTTGCAGTTCTTTTATGGCTGCTTCGTGATTCTGTAATACATTTTCATGCCGCGAAAAAATGGGTTGAAAATGCTCACAAATTTGTGTTTTTATGTCATTACAGACTTTTTTACATTTCGATTCAATGTTATGTAACTCACTAGTTAAATCTTCACGTGTTTGTTCAAGTGTGGTGTCTAACTTTTGAAGATTTTGTCCCATTGCGTCTAACTGTTGCTGTGTTTGTCTCTGGTGTTGTTCCATTGTGTCTAACTTTTTAAGATTTTGTTCCACTGTGTCTAACTTTTGCTGTGTTTGTCTCTGATTTTGTTCCATTGTGTCTAACTTTTTGAGATTTTGACAAGCGGAAAATGTGTCTTGACTCATTTGAGAAAACGGTGAGAACCCAAAACCTGAGTCTGTAGTATTTGCAATATTGTGTTCTGTCATTCCCGATTCCTGAGGCGAGCTGTTGCCGACCAATCGATCGATAACGCTTCCCTGTTCACTACGTGTTTCACTGTCTACACCATTGTTTGCCGCCCGCTCCATTTCCCTATGCGCAATTACCAAATTACTACTTTGAACATTAGTTAATTCATTACCCAGTGGTGCTGGCAAGCTACGCTCGTCGTCACTATCGTTTCTCAATTTACTTTGGAGCCTAGTGTTACGTTTTTCACACGCCATAATCGTCACAATATTTCACACGATAACACAGAAAAGCACAATTTGAAGTGCAAAACTAGGAGAACACATTACCATAGCACTGAAAATAATATCTAGTTAATTGCAAGCGTAGCTGCGAAATACTTGGTGCAAATCTATATGCATGCCACAACTGTTTTACTGTACAACAATGAAAGGCTACAACTACAAAGGGGATTCTCTCTACAATTACGCGCTAGCAATAAACAAAAGCTACACTAAATACACAAACTACAAGAGAAAATCAGAAGATTCCAGTGAGGTATCCTAGGCTAAGGGTCGACATATGAAACGTCCCCTTTGATCAATTATACGTGACTGTACTTAAACTGACATACAATATTTTGTTAGCGCAACGCAATCTGACTTTCAAAATTCCCTACAAAAGAATGGCCCTCACTAACACTAAACTATACCTTTCACAAATCACTTACCTCACAAAAATCTTCGCTGCTCAAGCTACTGCAATACAGCGAGCGCCACTACTGCCAGCTAAGTAGAAGATTCAAACTATGGAAGGCACTAACTACTGATAGGGATAGTTAGCAAATGAAAGATATTAATAGAGAACGAACAATGTATTTACCTTGATATCATCATATATAAATATAGCAGTTCATGACAAATTTCAAAACTCCGCCATCTCTCTCCCCACATCCACCACTGCTGGCGGCTCACCTCCAACTGCGCAACGCTACGCGCTGTTCACAGCCAGCTGCCTAACACTACAATGGCGAGTATTACAACAATGCAAAGCAGCCACAGACTGCACACAGCACAGCCAGTGATTTTCATATTGAGTGCGACGTAACGTTGTCAATAAGAAAACACAAACAGCCTACTTACATAGAGAAAACATAAACAGCCTACTTACAGAGAGAAAACATAAACAGCCTACTTACAAAGCGTGACCAGTTGGTGTCAATTTTTCGTTCAATTTGTTGCACAACCATTGGGATTCACGGCATCCAGTTTCATGGCACTATGATACAAACTCGTTGATTCGAAAAAAGCGTATGGGGCCTGACGATGGCAAAATGAACTGCCGAAACTGGCTGCGTTCGAAATTGTTGTGTTGACAGAAGAGCCAACACCGTGTTACTAGAGGAGGCCGAAATGCACGCGTTTTAGCTCACGCAGGCTGGCGTGAGGAGGGAGGAATTATACTGACGTGAGGTCTGGAACATGGCAAGGAATGAGAATTCAGAAAGCGGACGTAATTAGTTTGATACTTCACTTAAATCCATTAATGATGAACGTCGCTCTTGACGGTACATGATTCACAATATTATCTGTTCAGAATTCATTACAGTTACTGAACATGGCGCCTTGCTAGGTCGTAGCAAATGACGTAGCTGAAGGCTATGCTAAGCTGTCGTCTCTGCAAATGAGAGCGTATGCACACAGTGAACCATCGCTAGCAAAGTCGGCTGTGCGACTGGGGCGAGTGCTAGGGAGTCTCTCTAGACTGGACCTGCCGTGTGGTGGCGCTCGGTCTGCAATCACTGATAGTAGCGACACGCGGGCCCGACGTATACTAGCGGACCGCGGCCGATTTAAGGGCTATCACCTAGCAAGTGTGGTGTCTGGCGGTGCCATCACAGAAATAAAATAAAATAACCTAAAGCATACGTCTGTTGGTAACGTATATTGAATTGAAAAGTACTTTCCAGAGATGAAGTTCGCACGATGTAAACTACCGTGAGGAACTGCATGAATCTAGTCTTCTTACAAAACTACACAAGAACAATAATATTTAATAAATTAATCTCAACCACTTTTTTTATTAGTAATTAAAAACAGTCAATTTCAGAGACAGACAGAACACTTGCCCCCCGCAGCTGCTTCCCCTCTTTAGGTTACACACTTCCCCTCTTTATCAAGTTTTTCGTCTCTCAACCCACAGGGAAGGGAAAACGCGCCGCCTATCCCTATTCTCCCCCTCCCCCAGTCACAACTGGTGGGATGGCGCCGCGAGGTTGACTACCGCTGGTGCACGTGATGTAACAGACACGCTCTCCTGAACCTTGCACATTGGTTAATTAACAACAAGCACGTGGGTTGGTATTGATTCACTGGAGACAACACAGCGCTTTCTGCCGATTGCTATGCCATTCACTTCAGTGCAAAAATAACTATGTTCAAGTCAGTGAGCCATTGGACACTCTTGTTATGACTACAAGCGATGCACCATCATGAAGCTGCTTGCTTTGCTACGCTTTATGAGCGCCTAATAACAGCGTTCTATTCAAGGCTGCGGCAGCTGGCGTGTGGCCTATGGCGCCTGAGTGATTAAAGGCTGCTGCGTAATTTGGAGAGAGTGCGTGCGCGCTGCGACGCACATCGCTTTCACGCGCGCAGTCAAATGCAGGCAACGCATGGCCGCCTCAGTGGCTTGTGTGCCACCAGCACAGACAGGGCCAGGCGTCACTTTGTGTGCCGGCTGAGACGGACGCACATACACCGTGGTGGGCGTGACGCGCATCACGCGCACTGGCCACAGATATCGCTGACCTCTGCATTCCACTGCTGCTGGAGAGAAAACGTGTGCCGTGTGCGGTGCTCTAGCAGCGATGTAAAAGTGAGCGAGAGAGAGACACACATACCAAAATGACAGGGGCTCCATACACCGAACACAGAAAATGTAATTAGCTTCACAGTCAGGGAGTTGGTTGTACTGAGCGTTGACATGTGGAATATTGTTTAGTTGGAACGCTACTGTTACACATTTCAGGATAATCGGATTGTCATTGTACCCACCTACAAAGGGTCGTTATCAGTTTTAATTATGAACTCGAAAATAAAAAAAATTTAATCAATTTTTGTGAAATTTAAAACTTTTCCAGGGTGCAGATTGTTCCATACAGTTTTGATCGAACTGCTGGATGACGTACTTGCTGCAATGATGTTTCTTCGCGGAGACTTCTGGCTATTATCAGGTGTCGTTTGTTGAAAGTACAAGAGCTCCCTTGTTTAAGACCCCGACGTCTTCAGCGTGGTGTGTACTGTTGTCACTGCGATTGCGTTGCTTCAGAGCATGTTGGAATACTTCTCATCGCTGTTAGAGGACCTTCGTATGGTGTGTGTCCACGGCTCACCTTCATGTGTGCTTCAACTCTACTGGGGACACATTCAATGAGGTGTTCGAATATCTCTTGAAAAATGGCAAAGCGTTCTTTCTCAAGATCCGAAATCAGTGAAGGTAGTCATGTAGGACGCTGGGGCCTGGTCGCTGCAATCTGGAGCGAAGTAGTTCTAACTCGTCCTGAAATTTTCCCGCTGGTTCGAGACGATGGGTATGCCAATCCATTTCAGGATTATTACTGTCCTCAGACGATAACCTCACAGAGGGTGCATTCCTCTACTGTATGCAGCACACAATGCCGTAAAATGTGTTCATATCGTTCTGCATTTAATGTTTTACTAAGAATTTTATTAAGCGCAATAAAGGGACTACACTCTAACCATGAAAAAACACAATCATACCTTAGAAGCATCTTCCCTGTACCTCACTGTTGGCACTACACATGATTTCAGGCAACATTATCCAGGAATTCGTTCACAAAACCCAAATACTTCCATCGGATTGACACAGAACATGATGTGATTCATCATTCCAAAGCACTCGTTTCCAGTAGCGTCTCGCTTTTATACGCTCAAGCATCACTTAGCAATCACTACAATAATATGTGGCTTATGAGGAACGTCTTGACCATTGCACTTCATTGTTTTATCTTCATTAGTATAGCCGTTGTGCTAGCTGGACTCCTAGCTGCACTTTGCAACTTAGGAGTGATATCTTCCGTTCACATCATTGGATCATAACCCTCCACAATGCTCAACTTCCCTGTACACCCGTATATGCGGTCTGCCATGTATTGATTTAGTGTTTTACTAAGCATTTTATTAAGCACAATAAAGGGCCTACACTCTAACCATGAAAAAACACGACCATACCTTAGAAGCATGTTCTTCCGCGTTTCCACCACACAGTCACTTCACCTACAGAGAGCTTGGGCAGATTTAGAAGCGTTTAATTGTCCCCGATGGATTTGTTACTCAACTGACATCAGACTCACTGAGCTCCTCTGGCCAGCCAGTTCTGCAGTTACTGCTGCTCAACTGATTACAGAATACTCCCCGCCTCTTTATGTTCTGGCGAGTTATCATCTCGTGACCACAAGTGCACTACGTAGGAGTGAATTTATTTCCCCACTTGGCTGCTCACTGCTCGCCGGCATGCCCTGGAGTTGATGAATCGAACCCACTGTTGCTTACCGGCACATAGACAGGTACGTGGCGAGTAAAACTGTGAGGGACGGGAAAAACACATCGTGGTTCAACAATAAAAATAGGAAACTACTGCGAAAGCAAAGACAGCTTCACTGCAAATTTAAATGCAGCCAAAAACTCTCAGACAAACAGAAGCAAAACGATGTCAAAGTTAGCATAAGTAGGGGTATGCGTGAAGCGTTCAGTGAATTCGAAAGCAAAATTCTATATACCGACTTGACAGAAAATCCTAGGAAGTTCTGGTCTTACGTTAAATCGGTAAGTGTATCGAAACAGCATATCCAGACACTCTGGGATGATAATGGCATTGAAACATAGGATGACACGCGTAAAGCTGAAATACTAAACATCTTTTTCCAAAGCGGTTTCACAGAGGAAGACCGCACTGCAGTTCCTTCTCTAAATCCCCGCACGAACGAAGAAATGGCTGACATCGAAATAAGTGTCCAAGGAATAGAAAAGCAACTGAAATCACTCAACAGGGGAAAGTCCACTGGACCTGACGGGATACCAATTCGATTCTACACAGAGCACGCGAAAGAACTTGCCCCCTTCTAACAGCCGTGTACCGCAAGTCTCTAGAGGAACGGAAGGTTCCAAATGATTGGAAAAGAGCACGGGTACTTCCAGTTTTCAAGAAGGGTCGTCGAGCAGATGCGCAAAATTATAGGCCTATATCCCTGACATCGATCTCTTGTAGAATTTTAGAACATATTTTTTGCTCGAGTATCATGTCATTTCTGGAAACCCAGAATCTACTCTGTAGGAATCAACATGAATCCCGGAAACAGTGATCGTGTGAGACCCAACTCGCTTTATTTGTTCATAAGACCCAGAAAATATTTGATACAGGCTCCAAGGTAGACGCCATTTTCTTGACTTCCGGAAGGCGTTCGATACAGTTCCGCACTGTCGCCTGATAAACAAAGTAAGAACATACGGAATATCAAACCAGTTGCGTGGCTGGATTGAAGAGTTTTTAGCAAACAGAACACAGCATGTTGTTCTCAATGGAGAGGCGTCTACAGACGTTAAAGTAACCTCTGGCGTGCCACAGGGGAGTGTTATGGGACCATTGTTTTTCACAATATATATAAATGACCTAGTAGATAGCGTCGGAAGTTCCAGGCGGCTTTTCGCCGATGAGGCTGTAGTATACAGAGAAGTGGCAGTATTAGAAAATTGCAGCGAAATGCAGGACGATCTGCAGGGACTAGACATTTGGTGCAGGGAGTGGCAACTGATCCTTAGCATAGACAAATGTAATGTTTTTCGAATACATAGAAAGAAGGATCCTTTATTGTATGATTATATGATAGCGGAACAAACACTGGTAGCAGTTACTTCTGTAAAACATCTGGGAGTATGCGTTCGGAACGATTTGAAGTGAGATGATCATACAAAATTAATTGTTGGTAATGCGGGTACCAGGTTGAGATTCATTGGGAGAGTCCTTAGAAAATGTAGTCCATCAGCAAAGGAAGTGGCTTAGAAAACACTTGTTCGACCTATACTTGAGTATTGCTCATCAGTGTGGGATCCGTAACAGGTCGGGTTGACAGAGGAGATAGAGAAGATCCAAAGAAAAGCCGATGGTTTCGTCACACGGTTATTTGGTAAGCGTGATAGCGTTACGGAGACGTTTAGCAAACTCAAGTGGCAGACTCTGCAAGAGAGGCACTCTGCATCGCGGTGTAGCTTGCTCGCCAGGTTTCGAGATGGTGCGTTTCAGGATGAGGTATCGAATATATTGCTTCCCCGTACTTATACCTGCCGAGGAGATCACTAATGTAAAATTAGAGAGATTCGGGGGCCCACGGACGCTTTCCGGCAGTCGGTCTTCTCTCGAACCGTACGCGAGTGGAACAGGAAAGGGAGGTGATGACAGTGGCACGTAAATTGCCCTCCGCCACACACCGTTGGATGGCTTGCGGAGTATAAATGTAGATGTTGATGTAGATTTTACCTGCAATATCGCTGCTCGTCCCGTTGCTCGCTACAGTCGTCGCCCATTTAACCCATAATATCGCTGCTCGCCCGCTTGCTCGCTAGAGTCATCGCCAGGGATGATATTAAGCTCGTTTGTGTTTTGCGCTGGGACCATCGTCGTGTGTCCAGAAACGTGAGCCGTGATTGACTGCTCCAAGGCCACGCCAACAGCGCCACGTTCGACGCAGCTAGCACGCCGATATGCGAACTGTTTCATGGTGATTACTCCTGACGGGCAGCTAGCTGCGACGCTGCAGCGTAAAAGCAACAACGCTACCGGCTAACAGCGACGTGTGACGTGGCAACAGCGAGCTGTGAGGTGGCAGGAGCGAGGATGCAGCTTAAACGTGCACTAGGGGTGTCCGAATAGATTTGACCTGATACCGTAAATGAGGTTAAAGTGATATTTCGCCCGGAATCAAAAATCTCGGTGCCTGTGAGATCGGTCTAACATGACTTAAAGTTGCACAAGATCGTTGGTGTTCATAGCGTTCGTTGCGAGTGCGAGAAATCTAACGAAGGGAAAACGACGTGAACTGTACATTGTGGAACTCAAGTGGCCCATTCCTCTCCAAACCAACAAGTTCTCCATCGCCGAACACAGTATTGCTAGTGGTTATTCCATGATGTACGATGCCATAGTAATTACAACCCATACATTAAACTTCTGGATCACCTTCATACCCATTTCTGAGGCCTTTATCAATCCGAACGGCGGTTTCCAGTTGGATACTGCATGGACAACTGCCATAGAAGGGTGTCGTGCTCTGCATAGCCAGCGTCGTTCTGCGATTTTACGGAATGAAGAAGATCAATTTCGTACTGATGAGGTTCTCAAACTACACATTGTGGATCGCAGGGGCGTCACGGTCTTACTGCTGGGGCGTCGCAACGGTTTCACAGAAATAATATTTCTGAGTAGGTAGCAATGTGTGCACTAGCAGTCATATCTAGGCGACCGGCAAGTACGTGTTGCTACTATAGCTACGCAGTAGATGGCAGTCAAATTGTTCTTTGTGACCCACTTGTTTGCGAATAGAAATCATTCGTAGAACGTTAGTTTTGTCGAGTCAATTCGTTTCTAATTGTTGTTTGGCTTCTGAGAGTTGTCTTCCTCTGTCCACAAGAAGAAATTTTTAAATGTCAGCAGAATACGTAGTATTTCAAATATATCATGCTGTTCTAAAGACATATTGACACGAAAATTCAGGAGATATGACGGCAGTTAGTTTAATTTTTGTTTTTCGTGTAGAGCAGAGTATCATTTGTTGGAAAGTCCTATCTAATTGAAACGTGCTTCGCTATAAAATGAAGCAACATTTGAAGTCAAATCACTGTAGTTTGGTACACAAACCTCAAGAAGGCTTTTTCCCACAAGATAACAGAAATGATACAAGAAACGAACTTCAACTAAAAAATTTTAGGTACCTTCATAGGCTCTTTTTTCATTTTACCGAATTTCCTACCATATAGAAAAGTGCAAGAAACGTAACACCGTAGCGGAAAACATTATTTTGCCGGCTGCTCTGCACATGGTATCTATCATATGTGACCCAGCGGTGAAGCAAGTGGCGATCGTGTCTTACTCAGACGTTAGTCTACATTCTATAAGGCAGACAACATTACAGATCAGTTGGCTGAAAAATTGAAAGGTAACACTGATTTCGATATTCAGTTGGATGAAAGTACACACATCAGCCAAAACGTCTTACATGTAATTTGATACGTGCGGCATACAAAAGACAACTAATTTTATGAAGATCTTCTTCTTTGCAGGAAAGTAACTGTATTCGAACATACATCGGGAAAACTGAGTAGCCTTGTATTCAGATGGAAGTCACTGTAGGACAGAAGGATGCAAAAGATAGAAAGATCTCATTCGTAAAGGGGATCCTCATTCGACATTACCTGGGCTTACTGTCTTAATCGCCGAGAAGCAGTGGCATCAAATACATGAGCCCTCCCCTTCATGAGGTGATTCAGTGGTCCCAGTGGTACACTTCACTATAAGTCGATCACTTAAGGCGAGAGGTCCCAACAAATGTGCGTTGTTATTGGAGTTGAGGAAAATATGCCCCACTCGATGGGTATCACCTGAAATTGTACTGAAAAAAGTTTAAGAAGTCGGAAAGGAACTTTACTCTTGTATTATTCAAAACGAACATTTGAGTTCCGAGACAATGTCTCTGTTTTAAATGTTACATTTCTTTGCGACATCTTTCAAAAACTGAGTTTATTAAATGTATCCCCTTAAGCTAATGATACCTATGTTCTGAAACTGTCAGACGTTATTTCAGCATTTAGAGAGATATAGAGGTATATAAAGTAGGATGATAAAGGTATACATCACTTTCTCCCTGCTCTTCACACTGTTTCAGAAGCCAACGAATTTAAGCTGAATGAAAGACAGGCGCCTACGTTCGTGTGAATTATTTAACAGAAATAATTTATTACTTTCTGAAGCACATTCCAGAAGAAGTTGTCAACGCAACTGCATCAAAGTGTCTTTCTGTACAGAAATTCCACCAGTTCTTAGCACTGAAGAACAAGTGCAATTTACTGATATTTCTTCAGACTTCACATTCAGATCGAAGTTCGTTTCCTCATCACTGCTTGAAATTTGGAGCCTGGTGAAGCAGGAGTAATCGCAAGTACGTAACAAGTCCGACGCATTGATACCTTCTGCAAAATCCTACTTATGTGTGGTAGATTTTTCGGCGTTACCAGTAACCATATAACGGAACAACTATATTTAACAATTTTTGAAAACAATTTTCGATTAATGTCGATATGTGTGTATTAGAAATATAGATACCTTTGTAATTTGCGAAATGAAGATTTTTATACAAGTCAAAGAGTTCAAAATTTATATTCATAACTGTAAATGACTGCACTACTGAAATGGCTAAAGTTATGAGTCGTTTCAAATTAAATATCTCGCCGCGAAATTAAATGATGTTGATTAGTCTGTTGACTTGGCATGCTCCGTGTTGGCATGCGCAAAAGTAGCAGGGAGCAGAGTATAGTGAAGTTTTTAGATGCGAAGATGCGTTGTCAATGGCTGCAGATGTTAAATTAATATTGTGGTGAATTATGCGTCGAAAGACTCGCAGAAGTATGTGGCGTTCATTTGCACGCTATTAAGTCGCTCTTAAATTCTAAAGTCACGAATGCAATAATTTCCGGACTTGTGATGCTGTGAAATTTACTGAGCCATGGCTGCCGCTGCAACAAGCTGTAATGTCTCTGGGGAGCGTCATGTCACTCAACGTTTAAATTTTTTGCCAGAGACGTGAAGACTCAATGTGATATCATTGGTCACCAGTTTTTCGACGATACGACCATGAAGAGGCAAGACTTTCAGTTTGTTTAGTAGACTCATAACTACAAGAAGTAACGGTCATAAATGTGCAAGTGTGAATCTAAAATAGTGTCCGATATTACAGTTCATTATTAACAATGAACTGACTTACAGTCACATCACGATCCTCAGTCATTCGTCGTATAATGCAAATAATAACTTCCGCTAAATTTATGACCTCAAAAATCGTATTTGCATTCTTCCAAACTAGGACAAGTCAAAGTATGATGAACTTCTGTCAAAGTTCATTTAAAATGAACTAAATCTAGGGCCTGCGCATTAGTCTCCTTTGTTTTTCTATTTTATGACGTAAATTTTTCTGGGTGAAAGTAAACAATCCAATAAACATTGTCAGCAATCACAAAAGTAAAAGTTTTAAAGATGGCTGCTTAAGCGTGGCTTCAGAAACGACAATGATGGCTTCCATCTGAATTTGGAGTACAAATGCAGCAACTGAACTGATTGTTAATTCACAGAAAATATCAGAATTAATAATGTTAATTAGCTCCTTCAGAGCTTGGCGGCCGTAAGAACAAGTTACAAAACTTACTTCGGGAGGTTTGATGAGGTGCGTCACAAACATCTATTTCTCTGTACCTGCAATGAACGAGTTTCGTATATAACGACAGTGTCAAAACGACATTAGAGGTAAGCAGTGTTAAGTTTAAGGTAGCGCTTCCGTTCAAGTGGGTTAAACATAACGACAGAGATCCTATATCCATCAGTTGCCTTGGAATCAGTAGTCGATTGTTTTTTTTTTTTTTTTTTTTTTTTTTGTGTAACAACAATCCAATTACAGCACATAAGGCTCAAATTAGAAAAACAGTGATGTTAATATTGCCAGAGTAATAACAGTAGAAACACTTCGTTGAGTGATGTGTAGCGTCTGGTTTTACGCGTCCCAGCCGAAATCCCCGAACAGAGCCTTTCGTAATTCCGTATAAATGTTTTGGCCACAGTGATGAATTTAAATAGTGTTACCAAATGCAACAAACAAAGTTAATGGCAATTGGTCACAAAGTATAACTGTTTCAGTAACTTGCACATACGAAACTGGATACTGTTGTGTACTGCTTGTCGCCACATAAGAATAAAATTGAAATATTGTAACATGGCGAGGGTTTGAGACTTGCCATGACGGCATTCCAGTACTCTGTCGTACAGGTAGGCCTGTGTTATCGTGTAACCTACGGCAACATGTGTTTTGACGGGACAGGATTTTTCCGAAATTCTGTTGCATAGACAAGGCCGTTCTTTCGAGTCTGGAAGACGTAACTATAGTTACGAAATTTAAGGGGCTTGTGTAAGAAAAATGGTTCAAATGCCTCTGAGCACGATGGGACTTAACTTCTGAGGTCATCAGTCCCCTAGAACTTAGAACTACTTAAACCTAACTAACCTAAGGACAACACACACATCCTTGCCGGAGGCGGGATTCGAACCTGCGACCGCAGCAGTCCCGCGGTACCAGACTGTAGCGCCTAGAACCGCTCTGCCACCGCGGCTGGCTTGTGTAAGAGTTTGTTAAAGTATAAAAAAGCGGATTTTCAGCGAGGTAAAAGGTATTATTCCAGAACGTAGATATTTCTGGGAAGTTCTTGAAATCTATAAAGATTGTATCTCTTTAAATTCCTGCACACCACGTCCAGGTGATGGATTCTATAGTGGTTGCACTTTGCTGTCCCTTAATAAATTTGTCTTCCCTGTTTAGTGTTGTACTTTATTGACGACCGTGCTTTAGACCTGCTTGTGATTTCGACGTAACAATATATGTTCATCTCTTATTGTTGTAATCCTAACATGCAAATATGTTTTGATAAAAAAATTCACAATAAAAACGCCTCACTTCCCTTAATGAAACAACTGTCCATTCAGTAAACGTCCTATTTATGTAAATCTCAGTTTATATCTGTGAGATGTAATGATATGCATGCGTATACATAGCTTACGGTGTGGTACGTACAGTAATAACGTCAATATTATCCGAATGTGGTAGTTTAGCAATTATAATAGGTGGACAAAGCTATACAGCTAGTCTGTTAGCAAGACATTGTTAATTTGTTGTGATCATCCAGGTCGCTTTCGTACAAGCTGACCATGAAAGCTTAATAAAGTTGTCCACTTGAATGCAACTAATTTGATACTAGCCTTATTTTTGAAGATACTACATTTAATAAAACGTACATCCTTGACTTTAGATCGCAGAGATCTCTCTCTAGAGAATACAGGGCATGAAGCTGGAGTGATGTCGGAAGTTCCATCTGAAACGAAAATATCACAATTCTTCATCACAATAGATTAATATAAGAACATTGCTCCACTGTCAGCTGTTGATGGATGCATCATTGAGTTGTGACGTTGACTCATAATTCAGATACAGTTTCTTTAGTCAGATTGCCACCCAGCTATTTGTAAGGGTTTATACGTCAACTTCGAAGTATGTCAGTATCTTGAAGCGCATGATATTGCGAAATCGCTAACATACTGTAATTTTTTAAAAATTTTACACCATCGTTTATTAGTAACAAACATAATATGAGACATTAACAGATATACTAGTAAAAAATTAATAACATAAAGATGCCAAAACCTCCTATCAGTTTTGTAAATTAACAATCCAGTCATGTTAGTGGTATAATAGCATTTTTACCGTTAACGACCGTGACAGTCAGCGTTGGCATGTATTATAAATCGATTGCCTAATGTTTAAAACAATCATTGGAATAGTCGACCACTATGCCAGAACGCTGTAGCAGCTGAAGAAGTCCGAAAGTGGTAAACGGTATATGACTTTCTGTACACGGCGGTTTACAGATAGATGAGATCATTAATGCCGAAACCTTGTCCATCTTCTGTAGAAAGATGGAAGCTCCGCAACGAGAGCGGGCACTGTAAACAGTTAGGCACATATTAATTCCTTAAATGGTAATATTTGGCTACGTAGTGTATTGTCACACATCTGTTGTCCATTGGACGCATGACAAATTTTAGGACATCACAAACTAATTATTCAGTATCTAAAGAAAGATAGCATTCTGGTAGCTGAGTGCTGGGTCAGTATAACGTCTCCGTACGTCATAGAGGCCTCGATCAATCACTGTAGATGATGACAGTGAAGTGCAAAAATTCTTCGCCAAAGATAATTAACCACAAGGGAGACTAATTATTTCTCTCGGAGTCCATGCCTCACTAGGAGACTGAAGAACTGAGTAATGTGTTTGACGAGTTTCGTGAAACGCTATAGCAAAGAATGTAGCTTGAAACTCTCGCCTAGTTGATTAATATCGGCCTAGACCTGTTTGAAATTTTCTGTTGTTTTGGACACTGGATTTCGGACTCTAATCATATTCAACCAGGAAACATAAAAGAGGAAAAATGCTCTTAGAAAATTTTATTCTCTTCGGCGAAATGACTAGCATGAGTGGAATGTATATCGAGGAAAAAGTAATGGGATGCAGCACTGACCGATCTTATGAAGGGTAAATAAATCATCACAATAATAAACGAGGCCGATAGAAGGGCAGACCGTACTTTGGAGTACTCTCTTTGTCAAAGAAAGAAAAATGTCAAGAAACGTCGAATGGAGAAATGAAATTATAATACGTAGAAATGAAATATGCAGAATTACACTGAATTTATGTTACTGCAGATGACATAAAAAGTTTTTTAAGGGAAGGTTTAATGATGGTAATAAAAATACAGACAAGAAATGAACTCTAAAGATCGCTGAATGCTGCTGTTTTCATTTTCAGTAAAGTGAAGATTGGATAGCAACAATTCTGACCTTATGCTTTCAGTAGACGGTAGTATTACATAAAAAACAATACTTTGCAAGAATTGTTGATTGAAGGAAATAATATTGATTATGTGAAAGATATCTTGATTCGCCTTTTGATGAGGAGCGAAAAATAGAGACAGGAGAGCAACTGGGAAGGCCTAACAGACGTAGGTTTGTAGAATAATGGCAGGTGACAATTGTGGATAAGGTGTGCCACAAGGGATTCAGTTTGTAGATACCGTTTTCAGTTAATATGTCGAAAACGGGGTGAAAAAAAAAACAAATTAGGAATCTTTGGTAAAAATTATAACATCTGTAAAGAAATTCTATGTTTTTGAGATGACTCAGCTCTGGTGTAGTTATCATAGTAAACGAGAAGACTAACTTAAGAAGCAGATGTCCAAGTAAACGAATCTTCTTCGTTTAAAATTTCTGCCCTATTATTGAAGAACTATTTCTCTGGAGCACAAAAAATTATGAGCAGTCAGGAACTAGGATAAAATTAAAGAGTGATAATCTGAATTTGTTTCTCTATTAAAAGTGACAACAGAAAGGCATAATAAAACCAGGAAGCACCAGAGAGAATTCAAATGACAATACCAATCAAGCTGAAGAGACGAATAAAGAGCGCACAAGAAGGTAAAAAAAAACTGCGAAAGAAATAGTGTTATTTCTTAACGTAATGTTGAGAAAAATAAAAGAGTGTCGTTCTGGCTACTGGAATCTGTGCAGGATTTTATGACAGCGAGTTGTATGCTGTAATTTCAAGTTATACAAGGATGGATCACAGATGATTCACCCATGAGACTCTTTCCAGTTCAGCAGTCTTCCAGTAGGAGATCGACCAGAGAACTCTGTGTCACGAGATTCGTTCCAAGCAGCTCTGCTGTGACACTCGGCGCCGGGTACGCACATGAATTTTTCAGTGAGTGTAGCCACACCGATGGGAATCGGATAAGACGCACCCACGGCACTATCTCGTCTTCATCAGAATTGAGACGGACGGAGGGCGAGAAACGAAACAGTAAGCAGTGAATTAAAGTCGTGTCTGCTCGATCCGCACTGGCCATATGGCTGCGTCCATCAAGAATATACGTGAATAGACACTAATCTTACTTCCAGACCATGTGTGCGAGGAATACCATGACCATGTTCTTGAATGGAATCACTTGCACATCTGTATAACGCCGCTACCGTACCGAAAATAAGAACCTGTCGAAGGATGTAAGGGGAGACTGTGTGGCGTTTTCGTCAATATGAAAGACATATTCTAGTAACAGACTCACAAACAACACTTAGAGTTGCAGAAGTAAACTCTAAACGATGCAGATAGATGTGCATTTTGTTGTCATCGAGAGCGTAATTAAGATCATGAGCATGTGTGTACAAAGTATTTTTAAGATTATCACGACACACATCCCACCGTAATGCACCTAAATGTGAGAAATTCCGGTTGGCATTAAAATTTATGTAAAAGAGAAAAACTCCGACGGAATTGCATTGTAAACTAAAACATACTCGTACGGGTTTGTTATATTGGTATTAAAAGAGTTCAAAATGTAACTTGAGTAAGGAAAATTATTAAGAGCTGGAAGTTGCCACGTATTAACATAGAAAACCAGCAGAAACGGATAATTGTGTCAGTTTTATGACCTGGCCACAATGAGAGAAAGAGCTCTGATGAACAGGATGCAGAAAGCTTATTATTAATTTCATGTACTGTAAACCAAACTGATATGAAATTACTATCTTCAGGAGTCGTGGAACTATGCCTGTATCGCGACAAAGACCCAGTAATTAATTAAGTAAACAAATTGACCACTTTCCCTGGTGTCCTTATGTAAACATACGGCTCATTTGGACCCATGTTATGTTTATTTAGTTTGTTTACGATATTATTAGTGGAGAACAATTGTCATTGTAACTGCAATTAATGGGCCATAACTATCGATATTATTATCATAATTTATAACCAAGATGACAGACGAGTATTGCGCTTAACCATCACCATAAAGACGTTAATTTACGACCCAGATAGGCGTCCCCTCTCCAAAACTGTTGCAAAAAATCTCCTATGCTTTCATCCTTCCTAGCGTTCTCAGTATTCTGAGAGAGGACTTGGCAATTGTAGACTGTATCTCGCTCAGACAACAGCAGCACCATCAGCTAATTCAGGTGATAGTCCTAAATTTCCATATTACTATGACACCCAATGGTACTATCCTGCTTGGCGAAACTTTTTGCAGAGTATCGCACCCAATGCCGTTTTCAGCAACATGTGACTCCATTTACAGCAATGGGGTAATTTTACCAATTTTTTTAAGAAGATGCATGTAAATACGGATTTCATTACCCTTTTACCAATTTTTTAAAATCACCCATGGGTTTCTCTCCTATATTACCAGTTTTTCAAGGGGTTACAGCTAAATATGGGTTCTGCGGTAATTTTAAATGTTTTTTAATAATATGCACGTAAATACTGGACTGTGAATGTTTAAAAATTTCTGCAACGCATTATTTAGCAGCAAATAAACTCCTGCTATGTACCTTCTGTAAGCACATCAAAGCGACGCACAGTTTGACCGACTTCTTTTACTGTGAGATTAATGGCATGATGAAATTTGTGAAATTGAATCATGATCCAACTGAATGGAGGCTATTTATAGACTCCTCCAAGCCTCGTTTGAAAACTGTGTTACTTCACAATGGAAACCGTCTTCCTTCTATTCCTGTTGGTCATGCAGTCCACATGAATGAGACATATGCAGTAATGAGAGCCCTCTTGGACTCAGTCAAATGTCATGAACACAAATGGAAAATCTCTGGTGATCTAAAAGTCATTTTCATACTCTTAGGAATGTAACTGGGGTACACAAAACTTTGCTGCTCGTTATGCTTGTGGGACAGTAGGGTAGGAAATCGCATTCCATTAAATGAGACTGGCCTGCAAGAAATCTTAACACTAGCGAGAAAGAAGTCGTTGCCGAGTCTCTCGTGGACCCAAAAGGCGTTCTTCTTCCACCCCAGCATATCAAGCCGAGTTTGCTGAACATTTTTCTCTCAGGTATGAACCAAGAAGGGGGGCCTTTAAGTACAAAAAAGAGTAATTTCCGAAATGAAGTGATCCAAAAGTTAAGTAAGGTACATTTATTGGTCCAAAAAATCGAGAATTTGTAAAGGATCCTGCATTTGACCAAGTTTTGGAGGGGAAAGAAAAGGAAGCTTGGGAAGCCTTCAAAGGAGATGTTCGTGGATTTTTAGGCAACATAAGAGATGATAACTACACTCTGGTGGTGACAGCGCTCCTGCAAAACTACCACAACCTAGGACGTAACACGTCCCTTAAGATCGATTTCCTACTCTCTCACCTAGACTTTTACCCTCCTAGTTGTGGAGCTGTCAGGGCTGAATACGGAGAACGATTCCGTGAGGACATTCCTGTTACGGAACAAATACATCAAGCCCATAGGAATGGAGCAATGCTTGCGGATTACTGTTGGTCTTTGTCTAGGGCCGCTCCGGAATTCCGTTACAAGAGTCAAGCTGAAAGACGACGATCTCGTTTAACCACCACCCGATTCTCTTCTGGCCCAACCATCAGCCAGAAATTCTTCCAGCAATTTAGAACTCTTAAAATGTAACTACCATATAAAGAAATTCAAATACACTTTCAATGTTGGTAGTACATGTAATTACAATGTATCTTTTACTCTCAATCCGTTAATATGAACTACTTCCACCTAGTGTGTATCACAGAAATCAGGTCTAAGGAAAATTTCCCATTGACAAACTGAGTCCTCTCGACACATGAAGTGCAGGAAACAGTCGAAATTGTATTTTTGTTATCAAGTGTAATGGGGAAATGGAACGCAATTATTGGGGAACGAAAGGAAGAAAGGGTTACGGGAGAATATGTTTTTGACAGTAGCGAGCAAGAATTGGAGACTGACTGAGTTCTGCAATAAATTTCGGATGGTAATAAAGAATCTTTTGTTCGGGAGTCGAAAGGAGGAAGTATACTTGGGGAAAAGACCCAGGGACACGGGAAGATTCGAGGTGGATTACATTAGGGCCTGCCAGAGATTTCCAAACCCGATATTGGATAGTGAGGCGCACAGAGGAGCAACTACAGACTCAGATCGCAACTTCGTAAAGGTGTAGAGTACACTGAAATCCAAGAGAACCACTTTTGAAAACCATTTTGGGAAGAAGTGGGTACTGAAGTACTTAGGAAATATGGAACGCATCTGAGGATCGCAATGGATGTGGATGCTGCGATAAGCAATGCCAGAGCAGGCAGTTCTGTTGAAGAGAAGTCGGCATCTATAAAGAGGGCAATCAGATTTTCGACAGACGAACATAGGTGGAATGAAAGCAGCTGCGAAGAAACTTTGGTTAACAGAAGAACTACTTCAAGTGATCGATGAAACAAGGAAGTACAAAGATGCTCAGGGAAAAACAGGGAATATAATAATATCAATTACTTAGGAATGCGATCAATAGGAAATGCCAGGCCGCTTAGGGTAAATGGCTGCCGGACAAATCTGTTGAATTCGGAAAAGAAATGATTGTCAGAAGGTCTGACTCGGCATACAGAAACGTCAATATAACCTTCAATGAAACTAGAAGAAATGGTGGTAACCATTAAGTTTACAGAGGTAATCCCATTGCTAAAAGCAGAGGTGAGAGCGGATGGATGGAAAGAGTACAGTGAGGCCTCTGTGAGGACTTGAAGTGATAGAAGGAGAAACAGGATTGGACAGGGAAGAGATAGGGGGTCCAGTATTACGATCAGAATTCAGAACTGATAGATAAAATTCTATCGGAATGTCTAAAATCATTGCAGGAAGTGGAAACAGAACGAGTATTGACGATAGAGTGTAGAATGAATAAGACTGGCGGTATACTATAAGACTTTCGGAAAAATATCATTTACACAGTTCTGAAGATTACAAGAACCGGCGTGTCTGAAAATTGTAGCAAAATAAGCTGAATAGCTCATGCATCCAAGTTGCTGACAAGAATAACACATAGAAGAACGGAAAAGGAAATGGAGGATATGTTGGATGAAAATCAATTTAACTTTAGGAAAGGTAAAGGCACCAGAGAGGTAGTTACAACGTTACGGTGTAGCAGGGTGCTAGAACTTGGGACAACGTGGAGCGATTGGTCGAGGTTGGGTGTCACTTTAAAGACAACGTTTACTATAAACAAACGAATAAACAATTTTCAAATTTAATCAATAAGAGAAAGGCTGATACATTTATGCCAAAATCACGACTGGAGGTGTAAGCTCTGAACAGATATCATCGTTCACAGTTTGAAAGCCGTAAAAGATGGCTGTCGCAATTTTCTATTATCCCACTCGGGTCATGGCGTCTCATTACCTAAGCTAATTTCTGCAACAGATAGGTTTACATGAGCACACAATGTTAAGGATGATTACAGGCCACATTCAAGAAAAGGCTATGTAGTCAAGCACACAACTCACAGAAACACTCTACTCAGTTCTCCATGTGAGCACATACGTTTCAAGTGAAAATGCTCCCCTAAATGAGGCAAAATATTTTCTTCCAATCCGCAGCTGAGGTTTACTTTAGCACGATCCCCTAAATTTAACTTCAGCGATTGAAAGCAGGAAATAATGGGTAGTTTATCAATCAAATAATGCAATTAGATCTTTCCTAGGAGTCAAGTTTGTAGCAGCTCACTAGCTTCAGCTCTTGAATGTGATCGATGTCCAAATATATATTAACGTGAACACCGATAGAACAGACAACAACTTTAGCGATGCAGAAGTTCGAGAAGGATTAATGAAGTTTATCACGACAGTTTCAGTAATTGTCTTCTAGAATGTCGTTGCTGATAGATTGGCCTGTTAATCTAAATGTCACCACATCACATTACATCGGTTTCATCATGGCATGACCTTTAGATACATGCCCAAGTCACACTAAAACTACGTCAGCTGAAACAGACTAACATTCAGCACATTATGCAGACTCAGGTACACCAGCTTTACTGGAGTTGGACACTTCTGGGAAACACAATTTAGCAACACCTCAGAGCACAATCTTCACAGAAGTCTCTGCTTTACAATTATTCCACAAGCTGAATAACAGTATTACTACGGAATACCACCGGAGTACAGCCACTTCTACAGTATATACGTAGTACGGTTTTCCGCCAGGAATAATTTTGATATCGTGGTTGCCTTAGCACACGACAAGCATCCAGGGCTCCACAACGAGTCGTCGGATCTGGCGCTAACCACACACTGACGCGATATCTGCGACATATCCATCGACTCCGGTCCCTAACTGTCACTCCCCATTTCCCGCTTCGCGCTAGCTTGATACACGCCTCGATCGCCGGCAAAGCGCCATGACCGGCGGTTGATAATGGAAGCTAGACAGATGAAACATGACGACAGGTTCATAGAATTCGTCGACCTGGAGAAAACGTTCCACAATGTAAAACCGTGCAAGATGCTCGAAATTCAGAGAAATATTGGGGTAAGCTGTGGGGAAGGCGGGTGATATGCAATATGTATAGGAAGTAAGAGGGAACAAAAAGAGTGGAAAACCAATGAAAGAAGTGCTCGGATTAAAGATGATGTGAGACAGCTTTGTAGTCTTTTGCCTCTACTGTTCCAACTACATGTCGAAGCAGCAATGACTGAAATAAAAGATTGGCTTAGGTGTGGGGTTAAGATTCAATGTGAAAGGATATCAGTGATAAGATTCGCTGACGACATTGATATCCTCAGTGAAAACGAATAAGACTTACACGTTCTTTTGAATGGAACGAACAGTCTAATGAGTACAGAATATGGACTGAGAGTAAACCTAAGAAAGACAAAAGAAATGTGAAGTAGTAGAAATGAGTACAGAGAGGAACCTTACGTCAGAACTGGTGATCACGAAGTAGATGGATTTAAGGAATTCTGATACCTATGCAGCATTGTAACCCATGACAGACGGAGCAAGGAGGATGTAAAGAGCGGACTTGCAATGGCAAAGATGGCATTATGGGCCAACAAAAATTTAATATTATCTGACTTTGGCGTTAATGCAGGGAAGAAATTTTTATGAGGACGTATGTTTAGAGAACAGCATTGTATGGTAGTGAAACATGGACTGTGGAAGGCCCAGAACAGAAGTGAATCGAAGAATTTGAGACTCGGTGCTACAGAAGAATGTTGAAAATTAGGTGGTCTGATAAGGCCAGGAATGAGGAGTTTCTCTGGAGGATCGGCGAAGGAAGGAATGTATAGGAAACCCTGACCAGAAGAAGGGACGGAAGTTAGGACATCAGTTAGGACATCAGAGAATAACTTCCATTGCACTGGAGGGAGCTCTAGAGGGTAAAAACAATAGAGGACCACAGAGATCGGAATACGTCTAGCAAATATCTGAAGACGTACGTTGCAATTGCTACTCTGAGAGGAAGAGGTTGGTCCAGGAAAGGAATTCAGCTGGGCTGCATCAAACACATCAGGAGGGTCATAACCCAAAAAAAGAAACGCGTTTACAAATAGTTTTTTTTTCTCAGGAAGGCAAATGAAATAAAATATTGGACAAACGATCACAATAGCGCATTCATTAACAAGGTGCAAGAGTCTTCATTGTTAAATAGTTTTTATTTAACAACAAATACGCACCAGCCTTACATTTCACTTAAACGAACTTATCTCAATCTCTATTAGCATGTAATACCTTTATCGGATCTCCTAACACTGTATGATTGAAATGGACTTGTAAAAGTAATAGTCTGAATTATTCTTCAGAGAAAGATATATGTATCGTTAACACCTGGCAGACAAAAATCACGCACTTGGAAATAAGTGTCCAAGGAATAGAAAAGCAACTGGAATCACACAACGACATGATACGCGAGCAAAAAACATGTTCTAAAATTATACAGCAGATCGACGTCAGAGATATAGGTCTATAGTTTTGCGCATCTGCTCGACAACCCTTCTTGATGACTGGGACTACCTGTGCTCTTTTCCAATCGTTTGGAACCTTCCGTTCCTCTAGAGACTTGCGGTACACGGCTGTTAGAAGGAGGGGCAAGTTCTTTCTCGTACTCTGTGTAGAATCGAATTGGTATCCCGTCAGCTCAAGTGGACTTGAGATACAGATCCGACGACTCGTTGTGGAGCCCTGATTGGCTTGTTGTATGCTAAGGCAACCACGATACCAAAATGACAGACCACTTGAGCTGACGGGACACCAATTCGATTCTACACAGAGTACGCGAAAGAACTTGCCCCCTTCTAACAGCCGTGTGCCGCAAGTCACTAGAGGAACGGAAGGTTCCAAATGATTGGAAAAGATCACAGGTAGTCCTAGTCTTGAAGAAGGGTCGTCGAGCAGATGCGCAAAACTATAGACCTATATCTCTGACGTCGATCTGTTGTAGAATTTTAGAACATGTTTTTTGATCGCGTATCATGTTTTATGGAAACCCAGAACCTACTCTGTAGGAATCAACCCGGATTTCGGAAGCAGTGATCGTGTGAGACCCATCTCGCTTTATTTGTTCATGAGACCCAGAAAATATTAGATACAGGCTCCCAGGTAGATGCTATTTTCCTTGACTTCCGGAAGGCGTTCGATACAGTTCCGCACTGTCGCCTGATAAACAAAGTAAGAGCCTACGTAATATCAGACCAGCGGTGTGGCTGGATTTAACAGTTTTTAGCAAACAGAACACAGCATGCTGTTATCAATGGAGAGGCGTCTACAGAAGTTAAGGTAACCTCTGGCGTGCCACGGGAGAGTGTTATGGGACCATTGCTTTCACAATATATATAAATGACCTAGTAGATAGTGTCTGAAGTTCCAGGCGGCTTTTCGTGGATGATGCTGTAGTATACAGAGAAGTTGCAACATTAGAGAATTGGAGCGAAATGCAGGAAGATCTGCAGCGGATAAGCACTTGGTGTAGGGAGTGGCAACTGACCCTTAACATAGATAAATGTAATGTATTGCGAATACATAGAAAGAGGGATCCTGTAGTGTATGATTATATGATAGCGGAACCAAAACTGGTAGCAGTTACTTCTGTAAAATATCTGGGAGTATGCGTGCGGAACGATTTGAAATGGAATGATCAGATAAAGTTAATTGTTGGTAAGGCGGGTACCACGTTGAGATTCATTGGGAGAGTCCTTAGAAAATGTAGTCCATCAGCAAAGGAGGTGGCTCACAAAACACTCGTTCGACCTATACTTGAGTATTGCTCATCAGTGTGGGATCCGTACTAGATCGGGTTGACAGAGGAGATAGAGAAGATCCAAAGAAGAGCGGCGCGTTCCGTCACAGGGTTATTTGGTAACCATGATAGCGTTACGGAGATGTTTAATAAACTCAAGTGGCAGACCCTGCAAGAGGGGCGCTCTGCATCGCGGTGTAGCTTGCTCGCCAGGTTTCGAGGGGGTGCTTTTCTGAATGAGGTATCGAATATATTGCTTCCCCCTACTTATACCTCCAGAGGAGATCTGGAATGTAAAATAAGAGAGATTCGAGCGCGCACGGAGGCTTTCAGACAGTCGTTCTCCCCGCGAACCATACGCGACTGGAACTGAAAAGGGAGGTAATGACAGTGGCACGTAAAGTGCCCTCCGCCACACATCGTTGGGTGGCTTGCGGAGTATAAATGTAGATGTAGAGGTTGCCATGTTCTTGCATGACCCTGAGAGTGAAAAGAGTCACTCCCATCTCCGCCCTTCGCCGCCGCTACGTGTTCCTGCCCCTGCTCTGTATTTTAGAGGATGCAGACTGCCAGTCTAATATTATAAATTATTGCATTATCTACGAGTATGTTGAAACAAACACCACACAGTATATTTTCTCTCAGTGCACAAAAGAATACTGCCAAAATGTACTCCTTATAGTTTCTGCCCCGGCTTTTTACAGTCAAGCAGGTCTATGGCGAAACGCCTCATGCAACGCTCACACCTGAAGCAAGAAAACTAAAACTTCCCCTCCGCCAGTTACACACATGTTAGGGGCAGCGTCTGGAACAACGGCCCTTTGTGTGTAAGTGGCCTCTTGTGAAATAATGAAAATTATTAAATCTTTGAAAAATAAATGTTCTGTTGGAGTGGATGACATCTCTAACAAATTATTAAAACAATATGGAGCAGTTACAGCTGATGTTTTGAGTCACATATGTAATGCATCACTGACTCAGGTATATTTTTCCAGACTGGTTAAAATATGCCATTGACAGGCCTGTCTACGAAAAGGGGGAAACCACAGATGGCAATAATTACCTGCCAGTATCCTTGCTTACAGCATTTTCAATATTGTTTGAGAAAGTATTGTACTCAAGAGAGGTTACCCATCTCAACAGTAATGGCATACTTAGTAAATCACAGTTCGGATTTCAGAAATGCTGTCCCACTGATACAGAAATATACAATTTAACTGTCCACATAATAGAGTGTTAAATAGCAAAATGGCACCAGTAGGATTGTTCTGTGACTTATCGAAAGCATTTCACTATGTGAACCATGACATTATATTAGAGAAATTACAATTCTATGGAATAAATGGAGCATCATATGAGTGGTTTGAGTCATATTTACAGAGTAGGAAACAAAAAGCCTCTTCATATGCTTCAAGTGATCCAAAGGAGTTTGCCACTTCATCTAACTGGGGTGAAATTACATTAGGTGTTCCATAAGGTTCGATCATGGGTTCCCTCCTGTTGTTGATACATGTGAATGACCTCTCTTCTTATGTGAAACAAGATGCTGAACTGACACTGTTTGTTGATGATACAATCATAATTATTAACCCAGTAAAAGAAAGTCCAATAGAAAATGATACAAATAAGGTCCTTGGAAAAGTCAGTAATTGGTTTTCTGCGAATGGCCTTGCTCTGAACTTTTACAAAACACAGTGTGTAACAACAACGACTCTGTCCTGTTGTACATATACTATTTTTTCATCTGATTTTTCGATAAACTAGTGTAATTGATGTTCTGATTTCATTTCTTTTTTGTTTCATGTCGTTGTGATTAGAAAACTATAATTAAGTTTCAATGCGAATATTAATGTTTATGTCAAATGTCAAACAATATTGTAACAGAATTGAAATGTAAGAAACGTTGAAACTATTGTAAGATATTTAAAATTGTAACTGTGCATCTGGTCCACATGTAGGCAATGTGTTAGGATATGTAGAATGCAAAACCTCTGGTGAATACCCTGTCTGTAAGGGAGCGGTAAAAGGTGGATGGCAGGCGAGCGCGGGAAAATGCATGTGGGCACTGCACGGCACAACGGGCTCAGCAGTAGTTAGTTGGAGTTGGGCATTGGTCTGAGCAACACGTTCTGAATCGAGAAGGCTCTCCTGGAAGACGTAGTTTCATTGAGCCTCGGGTATGCGGTTCCAACGCCCATACAGCATGGAAAAATTCCATAGGCACTAGATGGAAAGGCATTGCGACGCTATGAAGAAATAAAGTGCCGGTACGTCAAGACCCATAGCTGTGGTTGTATGTGTGCTCTGTGCCTCGCCATCTCGCCGCCTGCCAACCGCCGCATCGATACAAACAGGTTGAAACTTTTAGTACTGTATTCGTATGGACCAGTGTTACTTTTGTTCCATACTGTTCAATAACAACTTAAATTTTACCAGAACTGTCCTATCATTTAATTATCCTCACAACTAACCTAGATAGGGTCCTTTCCAAATGTTGTGCAATCCGAGTGTCCTGAAATGAAAAATTAAATTCTGTGTTAATAATAATTACTTGCAGACCTAATTATGTAAGAATGGTGTTGAAAGAACTGTTTTGTTAATGAACCACTAAATGAATAACGAAGGTGTGACAAAGTTGAAAGATAACTTTGCTATTGATTTAGTAATGAAGTTTAATTATTTTGAGACAGATATAAAGGTATTTAAATAAGCAGGAAAAAAGGTAAAAAGAGTAGTAACTCATTAACTCACACATTGGAAATCTTGAGCGCATATTGATTTCAGTAATCAATTTTTTTATACAGTAATCATAACAGCTTCATAGACCCCCCCCCCCCTCTTTTTTATTCATTAGAATTCTGAAGTGTTCTAAACTGATTTGACCAGCAAAGTTAAAGTCAATACAAAGGCCAAAATTTATCAGTGTTTTACCTTTATCAAAATTAACACTGTGTGTGTGATTCGAAAGTGCTATTTCTAGGGTAACCTATACCTGATTTTAATCAGATCAATAGACAGTACGAAGTATGGTAGTAAACATTATAGTGTAGTGTTATGTATTTATGGTTTATCCATATCAGTACAGAAAGGGAAATCATCAGTTCAATAGATTTTCTGGTTCTTAAATTCTACTATATTATGCAGTGTTACTACTTGTTGCGTTGCACGAATATCTGCCAACTTGTACAGGGAAGAAACTCAGTTAATGCCTAATTAGGCTGGCGACCGTATTGTTAACAAATTGGTAGCAACTTCTGTGTTGTTTCTTGTCTGTCCTGACGTGTAGTTGCATTTCGGACTTGCTTGACATATCATTGTTATTACAGAGTGGGTGTAAGTCTGATTTGCCTCCATTCAGGTACAAGCGGTCAGTATCTATACCAAAATCCTGTCACGTAAGGTGAACCCCACTCACTTACTATAGTACAGGCGTTAATGAGTATCGTGTGCCACGCGCGCACGTTACGAGTGGCGACCGTGACAGGACGTCCAGTTGTCAGTCACAAATTAGCGTGAATACCGAACAGTGGATGTTCAGTGGCACGAATTGCAATAATATTCAGTGAAGTAAATAGCAGTGAACGGCAAGTACGATAGTGCGGTGTAATTTGCGTTCAGTATGGACAAGTACGTAGACACAGTAGATGTGCCGAGCAAAATGAAAGATGCGGCTAGCAATAAAAGGGTTTACGCGAGCAGATAACAGATGGCATTAGTGGTAGACAATTGGCGTTCATACAATACCACAAACATGTTAATGAACAGATTTAAATGTTGAGATTGCCTAGAACACAGGAAGGAATAAAACAGGAAGTAGAGGGTGACTTTGTAGATGATAGTGGGTATGTGAATGAATCCATTGGCATGTTTGACTCACCACAGATAAAGAAAGAACCGAAAGAAACTTTTGAAGTAGGATCGGAACACACCGATTCTGTAGAAAAAAACAGTGGGAAAATTTTAAGCACGAATGACTTATTTGAATTATTAACCAAACAAATTGCAGGACAGAGTGAGCAGCTCAAAACACAGAATGATCAGATTAAAACACAAGTTGGTCAGCTTAAAGTACAGGTCGAAGAACAAGGAATTAAAATTAGTAAACAAATAGAACAGGTAGAACAAAAAGTGAGTAATTTAAGTTCTGCAGTAAACACTATGAAATTTGAAATTGACACCATTAATAAAAATATGGATATTATGCAGGGGGACATTGACAACATTAACAGTAGGTTTGATGTTGAAATTCTCAACATCCAAGAGAAAGTAGAGCCTCTAGTTGAAACAAAAGTAGACGAAATAGTTTTCGGTCTCAAAACTGAGATCGTAAACGAATGTCAACACGGAATCTCACAGTTGAAAAAGGCAGTTTCAGACACTGAAAGAAATTTAGGCGAAAAAGTAACCGGATGTGTACAAAAGTGTGAACAAAATACATCGAAAATTCAAGGCAAAATTTTCGATCTCGACAGTAAAATCAAAGATAGGCCTGGTGTTGTCTGTAATGGCATGTCACTTACGAAGCTGTTGGAAAGTGAGGAGCGCTTCGATCCCGCCAAGAAATATAACGGATGGCATCCGTTGGATTTCATCAAACATTGCGAGAGGATGTTTCCTGAACACTTGTCTGGTCAGGAGAAGATAAACGTAGTAATTAGCGCCTTAGCAGGTGACGCTAAGCGGTGGGGAATTAACTTGAATACCGAACTAATGACGTTCGAAGAGTTTAAACAAAAGTATACGGAAGAATACTGGTCCGAACAAAAACAGGATCATTTGTGGCGTGAGTTTATCATGGCCAAACTTCATGAAAACAGGGACAGGAATTCTTTGAAAGATTTCTGCGAATATTGGTACCGAAAGTTGACGCATTTAAGAGGAAGAAGATCCGATTCAGAAATAGTATGGGAGCTATACAAAAAGCTTACAGAAGATTCGAAGAGATACGTGGGAAGCAATCATCGCAGCTTCCAAGCGTTTCTCGAAAGGGTCGAAGACGAAGACCACTGGCGCGAAAGTCATACCAATTATCAGAATTTCAGTAACAGGAATAATCGCAATAATGACGAGAGAAATGCCGGCGATGGGTTTCGAGTCAACGTGATACAGAGAGGTAGAGGCAGAGGAAGAGGAAGAGGGAGTTATCTAGGTCGCGGTAGAGGGTACACCGCGCAAAATAATAACGACGCGGGAAACTGATTTCTGCGAACGTTGCGGGCCAAACGGAAGCGGACAGAACATACCGGCCCCGATTTAAGAAACATTACCGGACTGACAGGAAAGTTATGAGACAGGTTAGAGACAGGAGTGGAACGACGCAACGTGTTGTTGCAGAAAAAGCGTCAGGTGCGAGTGCAGATGACTCATCTTCGCCGTGCAGAGCGATACATGTTAACAGGCGAGTGGAGCATCAGAGGGCAATGGCCCAGCCTAGCAGTACAGCTGTTCAGAGAGAAGCCGCTAGCAATGCGGCAGAATTAGGTACAAACATGGCCGTAAGAGCAGGTGAATACACTACGAGTGGTAATTCTGTGGCGAAGGAAACAATAGATGGAACAGTGGACACACAGAGAGGTGCAGTTAGCAGTGTTAGCAATGAAGTAAATGGCGAGAATGAATTAGCAGAAGTAACTGATTGGCGCGTGCAGATCGACGATCTGTACAAGAGCCTCAAGCAGTGTGAGTGGGAGGATTTTAAGAAGGAGTATAAGGCAAGGAGGTTAATTAGTGAAAAACGAAATAGTAGGGACGTCGATAAGGTGACGTGACCCGAATTTAAAGAGGAGAGAATAAATAGCGCCGCGCAAGGTACGCGTGCTGCCGATAGGACAATGATTAAAGATAGGAAGGAGTTGGAGGATGAAATCCTAAGCATTGACGAGGAAGTATCTTCTGTTAACGATCAGCCAATAGTACAAGCTGTTACGGAAAGGCACCGTGGGAAAGGGGGAAGAGTAATTGAGGTCCATGAGGATTACACTAAATATGAAGCAACAGTGGATGTGAGTAAAGCTGATAATGAGGTCGTTTTGCCAAAAGAGGATATTGAGTTAAAATCAAAGTCTGACGAAAATGCAGAGGTAGAACTTAGTGCCTGCCTCAGAAAAGCTTTTCTGTTAGAACCTGAAAGCGATCCAGAATGGTCGGATTCTGACGATGGTTCAGATGACGAGTATTTCGGTGCTAGTGAAACTAATGGGAATACAGCTAATTGCGATATTGTACCTACTGATGACGAAGTTTCAAAACAAAGCCCAGATGTTGAGACTGAACACAGAAAGAAAGAGCCACCCAATGACTCAGCGTTTATTTTGCAAAGAGTTGAAGTAAGCAAAGACTTTGAACTCCAGAAACCGAGAAAGCCACCAGATATAAATGGTTCAAAGGTCAGGAACGTATCTGGGGACCATGTCACAGTCGACCAAGATGCGTTGTGGAAAAAACAGGAAGGGGCATGAATTAGAGTCTGGGGCACATTTATGACGGACATTGAGAATGTCATGAACACAGTACATCATGAAACTACTGGGTTCCCACCGGAAGAAATTTTGTTAGGCAGCAGAAGTAAAAGTTTAATTGAGGAAAAACTAGAGTTTCCGCCTTGTACAAGCTTGGGGCTGAGTCAAAAGAGAGAATTAGTCAGAAAAAGGGCGAAGGAAAAAGCTGAAACTAGATCTAAAAGATATGATAAAAACCAGAAAGTTTCAAAATTTAAAATTGGGGATTATGTTCTTTTAAAAACCCACGAAAAATCTAGTGAACTGAACCATGAAGTTTCCAAATGTAAATACATTTATAATGGACCATATAAAATACGAACATTCCACAAGATAATGCTTACTACCTGATATACCCAAAATCCAAGGGACCTTTAGGTGTAAGAAACGTTGTGGACCTGAAACTGTATGATCCTAGGAGTGAGTGACCTAAGTACACTCAAAAAGCAATCTGCAGTAAATATGCTGAATCCAATGATGAAATTATTTTATTCTAAATGTAACAAATCTTTGTAAATATATGTATACGTATGACAGTGTGCTAATGTACTTATGTAAGTTTCCGATTACCAAATGTATTATAAATGTAAAGATGTATGGAGAAAAGGGCTGAAAAGAAAAAACAAATGCTGCAAGCCAAATAAAAGATGGGCCTGCCAAAAATCAAAGTGGGCAGTATATGAGTCATAATATAAAGGACTGCCAAACACCAAAGAGGGCAGATAAATATTCATAAGAGAATTGTAAGTGTGGTGCTGGTGATGTGATAAAAAGATGCGAAATGGACTGCCCAAATCTGAATAATAGGCAGCAAATATATGTAGTGATTTTTCTAAATAGTCTTGTGTGTGCATTAGTAAATAAGGAAATGGACTACCATTCAATGCAAGCAGCAACAAATTGTTTTATAGTGTATATGGGTATTTGTATCTGCTTTGTAGTTAAGTATTTGTGTTCCAAATTTTGATTTTATTTATTTGAGAAACTAAATGATAATGAGTAATTTGCTATTTAAATCATGTTGTGATAGGAGCTTGGACTGTGCCAAAGGCACTTAAGTAAATGATAGGTAAATGTTCTCGATATATTAAAAAGTATAGACCTCTATAATGTGCGAGAAAGGAAGTTTACTGATACAAAATTTTATGATGGTACATTCACTCAAAGATTCAGAACCACAGTATAAATATAAAGTTTAGTGTTCCCATCAGATTTGCACTTAGTGAAATTTACTGGAAACAGGGGCATGTGTAACAACAACGACTCTGTCCTGTTGTACATATAATATTTTTTCATCTGATTTTTCGATAAACTAGTGTAATTGATGTTCTGATTTCATTTCTTTTTTGTTTCATGTCATTGTGATTAGAAAACTGTAATTAAGATTCAATGTGAATATTAATGTTTATGTCAAATGTCAAACAATATTGTAACAGAATTGAAATGTAAGAAACGTTGAAACTATTGTAAGATATTTAAAATTGTAACTGTGCGTCTGGTCCACATGTAGGCAATGTGTTAGAATATGTAGAATGCAAAACCTCGGGTGAATACCCTGTCTGTAAGGGAGCGGTAAAAGGTGGATGGCGGACGAGCGCGGGAAAATGCATGCGGGCACTGCACAGCACAAAGGGCTCAGCAGCAGTTTGTTGGAGTTGGGCATTGGTCTGAGCAACACGTTCTGAATCGAGAAGGCTCTCCTGGAAGACGTAGTTTCATTGAGCCTCGGGTATGCCGTTCCAACGCCCATACAGCATGGAAAAATTCCATAGGCACTAGATGGAAAAGCATTGCGACGCTATGAAGAAATAAAGTGCCGGTACGTCAAGACCCATAGCTGTGGTTGTATGTGTGCTCTGTGCCTCGCCATCTCGCCGCCTGCCAACCGCCGCATCGATACAAACAGGTTGAAACTTTTAGTACTATATTCGTATGGACCAGTGTTACTTTTGTTCCATACTGTTCAATAACAACTTAAATTTTACCAGAACTGTCCTATCATTTAATTATCCTCACAACTAACCTAGATAGGGTCCTCTCCAAACGTTATGCAATCCGAGTGTCCCGAAATGAAAAATTAAATTCTGTGTTAATAACAATTACTTGCAGACCTAATTATGTAAGAATGGTGTTGAAAGAACTGTTTTGTTAATGAACCGGTAAATGAATAACGAAGGTGTGACAAAGTTGGAAGATAACTTTGATATTGATTTAGTAATGAAGTTTCATTACTTTGAGACAGATATAAAGGTATTTAAATAAGCAGGAAATAAGGTAAAAAGAGTAGTAACTCATTAACTCATACATTGGAAATCTTGAGCGCATATTGATTTCAGTAATCAATTTTTTTATCCAGTGATCATAACAGTTTCAGGGACCCCCCCCTCTATTATATTCATTAGAAAAGTCAATATAAAGGCCAAAATTTATCAGTGTTTTACCTTTATCAAAATTGACATTGTGTGTGTGATTCGAAAGTGCTATTTCTAGGGTAACCTATGCCCAGTTTGGTGTAGTGTTATGCATTTATGGTTTATCCATATCAGTACAGAAAGTGAAATTATCAGTTCAATAGATTTTCTGGTTCTAAAATTCCACTATATTATGCAGTGTTACTACTTGTTGCGTTGCACGAATATCTGCCAACTTGTACAGGGAAGAAACTCAGTTAATGCCTAATTAGGCTGGCGACCGTATTGTTAACAAATTGGTAGCATCTTCTGTGTTGTTTCTTGTCTGTCCTGACGTGTAGTTGCATTTCGGACTTGCTTGACGTATCATTGTTATTACAGAGTGGGTGTAAGTCTGATTTGCCTCCATTCAGGTACACGCGGTCAATATCTATACCAAAATCCTGTCATGTATGGTGAACCCCACTCACTTACCATAGTACAGGCTTCAATGAGTATCGTGTGCCACGCGCGCACGTTACAAGTGGATCCAACTTTCTACTGCAAAAAGTATAATTCCTTCAATAAACATAACAGATCAAAAGAAGTCAGTAGCTAGGCTAGAGCAGATTAAGTTTTTGAGTGTACATATAGATGAGAATCTTAATTGGAAATGTCATATTTTGGATCTCCTAAGGCGGATAGGTTCAGCAACTTTTGCAATCAGAATAATAGCCAATTTTGAGGATGAATAAATTAGTAAGCTAACATACTTTGCATACTTCCACTCTCTGATGTCATAGGGAATAATATTCTGGGGCAACTCAGCACTTAGGGAAAAGGTATTCACCGCTCAAAAGAAAGTAGTTAGAATAATGTGTGTGGTTCATAGTCGCACATCTTGTAGGCATCGGTTTAAAAGGTTAGGAATTCTTACAACTGCTTCGCAGTACATTTACTGAGTAATGAAATTTTTTCATAACATCATGGACCAGTTTAAAATCAACAACGACACTCATGATTACAATACCAGAAGAAAGAAACACGTACACTATCCTTTACTTAACCTATCTTTATCACAGAAAGGGGTAAAATATGCTGCTATAAAACATTTTGATAAATTACCAGATGAAATAAAATTGACAGACAGCAGTAATAGTTTCAGAAACTAATTGAAATCATACGTCCTTGACAACTCCTTCCATACCATAGATGAATTCTTGAATATAAAATCTGGAGATATAATATATGCATTTAGTGCCATTTAAGGAAACTGGATAGATAACAGAAATATTTAGGTATAACACAATAACGCGAAAAAAAAAACTTATTTCCTGCTCGCATTTCTTGTGCATTTGACACGTTCCACATCATAACGATTTTTCCGTGCTATTGGTCAATGGAACACGTGACTTACTAACTAGCTAACTAACGTGGTAGAAGAAGAAACAGGAATGGGCAGGGAACAGATAGGAAATGCAGTATTACAATCAGAATTTAAAAGAGATCTGGATAACTTAAGATTAGATAAGGCAGAAGTGATAGCGTTCCATAAGAATTTCTAAAATGATTGGGGAAAGTGACAACGAAAGAGCACTTCACGTTGGAGTGCAAACTTCCGGCAAAAGATCAGCCATAGAATTCCGGAGATGGCAAAAGCAGGGAAGCTGGAGGATTATCGCAGAATCAGCTTAGCAGCTCTTGCATTGAAGTTGTTGACAGGAATAGCATCCAGAAGATTGGAAAAGATAATTGAGGATTTGTTGGACGACGATTAGTTTGGCTTTAAGAAAGGTAAAAGCACGAGAGAGGCAGTTGCGGTTGGTAATAGAAGCAAGAGTGAAGGAAAAGGAAGAAACATTCATAGTATTTCTCAGTGTGGAAAAGGCTTTTGATAATGTAAAATAGTCCCAGACGTTTGAGATTCTGAAAAAAATAGGCATACGTTATAAGGAAATACCGATGATATACAGTATGTACAAGAGCCAAGAGGGTACAGTAATATTGGACGACCGAGAACAAAGTTCTCTGATTAGAAAGAGTGTAAGAAAGGGATGTGGTCTGTCGCCCCTTCTGTTCAATCAATGCATCGAAGAAGCAATGTCGGAAATAAATGAAGCTTCAAGTGTGGAATCAAAATGTCCTCAGTGAAAGTGAAGAAGAATTACAAGATGTGTCGAATATAATTAATAGCCTTATTATGAACTGAGAATAAATGGAAGGAAGACGGAGATAATAAGAAGTAGCAAAAATTACACTCTGAGAAACTTAACGGTCACTAATTAGACGAAGTTAAGGAATTCCCCTACGTAAGCAGCAAATTAGCCCACTATGAACGAGTGAAGGAGGACATAAAAAGCAGGCTAGCACTCGTAAAAAGGGTATTGCTAGCAATGAGAAGTCTGCTATATGAAACATAGGTCTTAAATTTGAGGAAGAAATTTCTGTGAATGTACGTAGGGAGCACAGCATTGCATGGCATTGCAACATAGACTTTGTGAAAACCTTTACAGAAGAGGATCGAAGAGAGAAAAGGTAAGAACTGATGAGGTTCTTCGCAAAATCGGCGAGAAAAGGAATATATGGGAAACACTGACAAGAAGAAGGGACTCCTGGAAAGAGCTGTAGAGGGTGAAAACTGTAGAGGAAGAAAGAGGTTGGAATACATTCAGTAAATAACTGAGGGGCTAGATTGCAAGCGCTATTTTGAGAAGAAACGCTTAGTACGGGAGAGGAATTCGTCGATGGGCCTCATCAGACCAACCGAAAGACAGATGACTCAAACAAAAATAAATAAGTAAGTAAATAAAAAGCCGCTTTATCCGTCGATGTACAACATTCTAACATATTTATGTAGACACGAAGTGATTGTCTATATACCTCTTTACATAATCTAATCTCCTATAGAAATGCTACACTAGATAGCTCCTCTTGTGTGCTGATACAGATGATATTAGTCGGTAGCTCCAAGCTATGGAAACCGAAGAGTCTGAATTAGGGAACTTAAGGAACTTAATGTCCGGTTTTAATGTTGTTACCTTACAACCACAGACAGGGGTGAAATCAGCTGACGCCAGTGTCAATACCAAACACGTAGTACCCGCAGGAAAAGTGACATCGCTTACGATCGTAGGAAATGAGTTTCTCCCGGCATTGATCTACTCTGTAAAGTGAATGCTAGCTGATAAGGGGCTAGAAGGCGAGGAGAAACAGAAGACGAAAGAAAGGGAAAGAGAAGAGAGGGAAATGCTTGAGGAAATTGAACGTGAGGAGAAGGAACAACCTACGGAAAGAGAACGCGAAGAAAAACAAAAGCTAAGAGAAACCGAAAGAGATAAGAGATTAGTAGAAGAGTTCAATAATGTCATCGATGGGCGAGGTAAGCGGATCATTGACCATATTAAAGATAAAATAGATAAAATGCCCATCCAGTTCAAAGAACTCGTGCCTAACAATGTGAGTGAACGAGACTCACAATGAACTACCTTAGGAAAAGAGCATCAAGCGCTAGAAAAACATATTAAAAAGATCAAAAAGACTATAGACGGTTTGTCTGTCAATCTGGATAGAAAAACTGAAACCGAAGTAGCCGCGACTCTGCAGCGTACGAATATTGCAGCCAGTTGTGGGGAAACGAACATACACTACATGATCAAAATTATCCGGACATCTGGCTGAAAATGACGTACAAGTTCGTGGCGCCCTCCATCGGTAATTCTGGAACTCAATATGGTATTGGCCCACTCTTAGGCCTGATGACAGCTTCCACTCCATCAGACATACCTTCAGTCAGGTGCTGGAAGGTGTCTTGGGGAATGACAGCCCAGTCTTCAATGTATGCTGCACTGAGGAGAGTATCGATGTCGGTCGGAGAGGCCAGGCACGAAGTCGGCTTTACAAAACATCCCAAAGGTATTCTATAGGATTTAGGTCAGGACTCTGTGCAGGCCAGTCTATTAGTGGGATGGTTTTGTCGTGTAGCCACTCCGCCACGAGCCGTGCATTATGAACAGGTGCTCGATCGACTTGAAAGATGCAGTCGCCATCCCCGAATCGCTCTTCAACAGTGGGAAGCAAGAAGGTGCTTAAAACATCAATGTAGGCCTGTGCTGTGATAGTGCCACGCAAAACAACAAGGGGTGCAAGCCCCCTCCATTGAAAACATGACCACACCATAACACCACCGTCTCCGAATTTTACTCTTGGCGCTATACACGCTGGCAGATGAAGTTGACAGGGCATTCGCCATACCCACACCCTGCTATCGGATCGCCACATTGTGTACGGTGATTCATCTTTCCACACAACGTTTTTCCACTGTTCTATCGTCCAATGTTTATGCTCCTTACACCAAGCGAGGCGTCTTTTGGCATTTACCGGCAGGATGTATGGCTTATGAGCAGCCGATCGTCCATGAAATCCAAGTTTTCTGACCTCCCGCCTAACTGTGATAGTACTTGCAGTGTATCCTGATGCAGTTTGGAATTCCTGTGTGATGGTCTGGATAGATGTCTGCCTATTACACATTACGACCCTCTTCAACTGTCGGCAGTCTCTGTCAGTCAACAGATGAGGTCGGCCTGCACGATTTTGCGCTGTACGTGTTCCTTCACGTTTCCACTTCACTACGACATCAGAATCAGTGGACCTAGGGATGTTTAGCAGTGTGGAAATCTCACGTATGACAGAAATGACACCCAATCACCTGACCACGTTCGAAGCCCGTGATTTCTACGGAGCGCCCAATTCTGCTCTCTCACGATGTCTAATGACTACTGAGGTCGCTGATATGGGGTACCTGGCAGCAAAATGCACCTAATATGAGAAACGCATGTCTTTCGGGGTGTCCGGATACTTTTGATCACATTGCATAGTACACGACTGCTACAGGATTGGCAACAAATACCGAAGCTTATGGCTGGAGCGTGAGAACAATGACAACAGCTATCGATAAATTACTGAGACTGCACGTAAGAGTTATCAGTATGGAAATCGTCCAATCACGTCCCCGCGTTACGAGAAATTGGAAATCGAATCGCAATTCTGCTGGAACACGCCGTGTAGCGAAAAACGCATTGTAGGCGCAGTGAGTGCTGGAACTGCGGCGCCAACATTGGCACATATAAGGCAGGAGGAATTTTTCATAAAACGCCGCCAGTTCCTAACTTTCGCGGAAGAGAAGCAATCTGTGCACCAAGTGAGATTTACTGAGAGGCTCCGGAATGTACTGCCTACTTCGCGGACTGAAAGGCGAACGATCCAGTTCGTGGTTCCATTTATAACTGGCGACGCAGTTCTGTGCATGATGGAGATCGCTGACAGCTGCCAAACATTTTTCGGATTTGAAAAGTCATTCTTGTGTCGCTTCTGGTCGAAGTGTGCACAAGAACACTTAAGGAAACAGGTTTCTTATCCTGAGTCGTACAACCCGAAAGTAGGAAAACCTGAAAAAGTACTTTGAAAAGTAGTTGAACCAAACGTGGCAATGAATTCGTGTTTCGCACGAAATGTTAGGAATTTTAAAAGGTTGATTATCGATCGTTTTACTCAAGAAATTATTCCACGGCCCTGACACGAGCCTGGAATTGTTTATGGTCACAGCTGACTCGCTCGATCTTATCCAAGAAAATGGGAAGCAGAGCGAACCAGTGAACGATAGTCAAAACAACTACAATAACACCCAAATCCAGCATGACAACGGTCACATAAGAAAGGTCAAAAGATAGATGATAATTACTGTGCATGGAATAACAGTAATCAACCAAACGGACGTGTAAATCAGCCTAACTATAATAACATTCATAACAGTTCTTCTTTTCGCAAAAGAAACTGTAATATTAATAGAAGAATTCGGAATGAAAATGGTTATGATGCCCAATTCCAGCTTTAAAACATGCGTGAGATTAATGACCCTGGACAAAGAAAAGGTCCAGTAAACTGGCAGTCGAATACCCCACAGGATAGAAACCATTCTGTAAATAATGTCGGTGTAGTACCGACGCCACGTCGTAACCAGCAACAACAGTCAATACCGCCACAAAGCGAGATGCCGCCGCACATGCAGCAGCAATGTCATAGCGTTAGGATCGTTGAGGTTGTTGACAAACCCCAGCCCAGCAGGTCGCAAGCGTCAAACTCCTCACAACCCATGTAAGCTCTCCGCCTGCAGTTTCGTGGGCCAAAGGGGTGCTGGGACGGGCGAAATTGTCAAATTAAGGCACCCATGCTCAGGTACACTTAGGGGAAGGATGAATTGCGCACTGATGCACGAAAATGTGGTCAGCGGAACACTGGACTGGTGCAAGCTGCGAGTAAGGGAATAATTCATGGAATGTCCGTAAATGTGATCCAATTTATTGCATATCGCTTGCTAGTATACTCGGGGAGACTACTCCGGTATATGTAGGGATGACGAGAATGAGGCACACATTATAAAAAAGACGTCAATAATAAGATAATCCAGTCGAATTATCTAGACGAAATACAGGAGCACGAACTCACACAACTGCTAAAACAATGCGCAGCGGTATTCTCGGGGAAACCTGGTATAGTAAAAGGATACATTTATGACGTGCAATTTAAACCGCATGAGACATATTGCCAAGCTGTCTACTCTGTCCCTTGGTGGAAGAAAGAGGTTGTATCCAAAGAGATACTACAGATGATAAAGTGGGGGATAATAGTGACCTCCTTATCCCCTGATAGCAGCCTGTTGATCGCACTCCCCAAGTCAAACGGTAGCATTAGCACTGTGCTTAGCATGCGTGACGTAAACAAGATATTCATGCCTGTGCGGACATGACCGTAAAATGTGTAGGAACAAACACTGAATGTCCAGGCAGTGAGATACCTTATGAATAGTAATGTATAACTTTTTACGATTAAGACACCTTTAATTAAAACTATTAATAATTCCCTAATTGAGCTACCTGCACCTACAAATTTTTAATTGTGATGAAATTTTGGGTCTCTCTTAGGATTATGTATAGTAATTCAAATCGTGACCGGACTATTTTTAACTATACATTAGACGTCAAATATTGAAATATTCCTATCGAAAATACATTGTCTTTATCATTGCTGGTCGTAGCTACCAATTTATACTTTTACCCTTCGTGCTTAACGTGAACTCCATACTTTTCAGCGTAGCGTTAGACTCGATAATTGGTCTGGACCTGCTAGACAGGGTAACACGCTGTTTGGACGACCTGTTTACAGCGGCGAAGTCGTGAACAGAGCAACTCGAACTGTTAAGTCGTGTTCTGCAGAGATTTGTTCAGGCAGGAATCGCTGTAAATCTTAAAAAGTCAGAATTCGGACAGGAGGAAATAAGGTTTTTAGGACCCATTGTCACACTTATCGGGATCATACCTGACTCAAGGAAACTGGATGCGTGGCCTCATCTTGCTTATCCCAGCACGAAAAAGCAACAAAGCCGGCTTGGGCTTGGCGTCATTTTTCAGATTCTTCATATTGGCAGAGGTGTTAAACAGTCATGTGTTACTGAGCTTGTTGCGGGAAAACAAGCCATGGTTTTTCTCACAGAAATGCTAAAATGCGCTTGACAACATCAGGCATGCACTAGTCAGTCAGAGATACTGCTACATCCAGAAATCAACAAAGACTTTTGCCTTGATACCGAAGCGTCGGCCTGCGGGTTGGGGGTGTGTTTGTTCCAAAATGACGATTCGTCAGGACAAAAAGCAGTAGAATGTCAATCGTTTTACTAGCTGTGTCTCATCTGGCTGCGAGTGTGCTTATTCGGCCAAGGAACTGGAAATTTTAGCGGTAGTGTGCGCGTTAAAGAAGTATCACTATAGTTTCTATGGCAGGAATGTAGTGGCCTTTTGTGAACATCAAGCCCTCAGATTCATTTCGACATGTTGATTATTGCATGCGAGATTGTCCCGGTGAGGTCTAGCATTGTAATAGTATGATTTTGAGATAAAGCTTGTGATGGGTAAAGACAATGCAGAGGCCAAAGCAATGTCTCACTTGCCACAGGCGTTACCGGAATTCATGGAACTGGTCGAAGAGTCAACTGAGTACAATATTCTGTTACTACAAGACGCAGGTCGCAGACAAACATACCTGCGTGCATGTAAAAATATTAGGGATTTGCAAGAACCTGTTCCCCGTTGCAAAATGATAATAGACTTTTTAAAGAGTGTTACGGTCACTGACCAGAAAAAAATTATCAGATACAAAATGCTGTGTTCTTCCATAGACAACAAGATACAGAGCTGGTGTGTGTGCACTCCGGCAAAGTGCATAGACAACGTTATCTGATACACACATCATGGCTGAGAGTGCTTTGGCGTAAAGGAAGGTGAGAACAAAATTTGAATATGTTGTTATTTTCCTAACTTACAGGAGCGGGACAGGGATCGATTAAGAACCTGTGTGACTTGGCAGAGGGTAAAGCCCTCAAATAGCCGAACATTCAATGAGTTACGTGCCATCGTCCCCTCAAAACCCCAACAATTACCGCGAATGTGTGTCACGGGACCTCTCCCGACAGTTAGGAGTGGTATCAAGTATTTAGTAACTGTATACGATGTATTTTCCATGTTTATAAAATTCTATCCTGTCATAAACTCCACCTCTGCATCCATAATAAGAAAACTTAGCCCGCATCTCGTGGTCGTGCGGTAGCGTTCTCGCTACCCACGCCCGGGTTCCCGGGTTCGATTCCCGGCGGGGTCAGGGATTTTCTCTGCCTCGTGATGGCTGGGTGTTGTGTGCTGTCCTTAGGTTAGTTAGGTTTAAGTAGTTCTAAGTTCTAGGGGACTGATGACCATCGATGTTAAGTCCCATAGTGCTCAGAGCAATTTGAACCATTTTGAAAACTTGTGAGCGATTACATTCACAGGAGGGGAAACCTATCACCTTTCTGTTAGATGATGCCACCTATTTCAGGAGTAATAGATGGAAAGCTTTCATAAATGAACATGAGTTAAAACACATTTTTGATCTCAATGTTGAACCCCCGAGGAAGCCCTCCTGAACAAATCTTCCGGGAGTTTGACCGGTTAGTTCGAACGTATTCGCCAACTCTGCATACTAAGTGGGTACACTGTATTCGGCTATTCGAGAACATCTATAACAATCTGCCTCATGAGTTAATAGACCTTATACCCGCCAAGGCTTTGTACCCGTCAAATTCATGTAACCCAAACCTGAGTCGAATGAATGACTTAAACCACTACTGCAGATACGAAAACGGGTGACAACAGACGAATGACTGAGCAAGCTTTAATATCTTTAGGCAAACAAGTGCAAACCAGAAGTCACCAATACAACAAGCAACAGAGGGATATTCATGAGTACCAAGAGAGGGATCTTGTGTTTTTGAGGACTCACGCAGAAGTCTATTGTCTAAAAAGACTCAGTAAAAAGTGGAAATTCTTATACACAGGGCCACAGTTGATTGTAAAGATATCCATGAAGGTTGCTACCTTCTTGCAAACCCAAGAACTCTGATGGTATATGTGCATACCCACACCATGATTTGAAACCATTCATTACTGCACAATATATGAACATTTACATGTCATGCTGTATGACGCAAGAAACAAAAATTTTACTCATACTTTAAGTATGATATCTGTGTTTTATTGATTGGTACTGAAAGGTGGCTACACTGAGCCACAGCGCCAGAGATTGCGCCAAAGAGTATTATTCAGCCGCCTCCACTGGCAGTGCTTGGAGAGAACTCGTAGAAGTCAGTGCTTGGGGAGAACTCGTAGTAGTCAGTGCTTGTTGAGATGTGCTAGTGAAAAGTGCTTGTTGAGATGTGCTAGTGAAAAGTGCTTGTTGGATTGCGCTAGTGAAGAGTGCTTGTCGAGAGGTCGTGCTGGAGAGTTCTTGTTGAGAAGTGGTAGTAGAGAGTCGGTGTGGAGATATATTGTAATGATTTGAGTGCTTTTCGTCAATATACGAAGGTAAAAGAAAAAAAAAATTTCCTTTTCCTTTCATTATCTCACTGTCTTAAATAATGCGTCATTACAGGTTCAGTCAACAAAGCATCTGGCTTGTGTTCTTGTATTAGAGTGTAATTCTGCTTTCCTTACGCAATTATAGTATTTTTATTTTTTAATTACTTCAGTATAAATGATATTTAAAATTTCTTGTCTTAGTGAAGAAGAACCGTGCCAGATGTGTACGTTGAATCACACTTCCACACACAGAACAGCTACACTTGTGCTTTGTTGGTTTCGTAGGTTTTATAGTTGCTTGGGACTTAATTAATTAATTGTATTAACGGAAATTTTCATTTCATTGTATTTTGTTGTTCTATGCAGTCAGATTGCGTAATAATACTAGTCAGGGCCAACCCTTTACGAGACTACGTAATCGGACAGACAGCTACTAAAAATTTAAAAAGTATTTTCAAATATAATAATTAAGCCCCCATGCACGTGGCGACCGCTGCTTCGGATCGTCCCTTGGAATCTTCCGATTGGAAAAATAGTAGACAGTAGTATTGTTGTAGTAATTTGTAGTTTATATTGCATGTGTAGATTTGGTAATTGTCAGTCTTCTAATGGTATTTCAGAATTTAATGTTGTTGTCTTGTATACGCATTTGACAATTTAGTGCAATTATTTCAATTGTTCGTTAATCGTGTTTGAGGGAAACATTGCGTGTGAATGGTATTGTTGGAGACAAGGAGGCATTGTGTGTAATTTTCGTACAGTGACGAGTTTTGTATGTTTTGTAAATGATTACGCGATCGATGAAAAAGGCGAAAATGATTAATAGTGAGAATGACGAAATTGTTGACATGGCGAACTCGCCAACACAGGACAACAGTATGATGAATAATGGAGTTGAAAACAATTTAATAAGTCGGGAAGACAGTCCGGAACCATTTCGAAATTTTTCTCAATCAGAAAATTCACAGAATACTAGATTAACGATAGAAGATTCTGGAATAGTATCGAACACAGATAGCTTTACAGCTATGACGAAGGAAACTGGTTTTGCGGGAAATGTTAGGGGCGAAAGGAATTTTGAACTAGTTCATATGGAGCAGTTGATGGGTGCAATATTAAATTTGGAATCTCGGTTAGACTCACAAATGGGAACAATGGAGCAGTTAGGATCTGAGTTAAAAACAGTGGGATCACAGATACGACCTGAATTTAAAACAGAGGTAGGAACAATTAAAACAGAGATGGGAACTTTACGATCTGAATTAAAAACTGATATGGGAACAATGGAAACACGGTTTGGATCTGAATTAAAAACAGAGATGGGAACTTTGGAAACACGGTTAGATTCACGAATAGGGACATGTTTCAAAAATATGAAAGATGAATTAAAGAAAGAAATCAGAGAAGAAGTACAACCGATTTTGAATGCTCACAATAATAGATTAGTTGCAGTAGAGATTAGACAAAGGGAATAGGATAGAGAACAGGAAGAAAGAGATCGCGTGATAGTACAGAAATTTTCAGAGTTAAATTTACAACGTGCAAAAGATAAGGAAGAACTATTTGAGAGAATCGAGGAATCAGTACCAAATGACAGATTAAATAACCTAACAGAACAGTATGAACAGTTAACTACTAAATGTGTTAATACTGAAACGCGAGTCGCGACACTTACGGAAGACGTAAATAAACAGAAAGAACAAATAGGAGATTTATCGGAAAGAATTGAGGATATTTCAGACAAATTGACAAATCTTAGTTTAAATGGGGACAGAGATTCAGATGATACAGCACCATTGCCATTTGCAGAAACCGAAGAATACCAGAACATAAATAAACATGTTGAAAATCAGGGAAAATTTAATGAACGCGTTAAAAGGGAAGTTGAGGCATTACGAAAGCAAGTCAAACAAATTGAAGGCGAAATCGTAGGAAAAGACAGCAGAAGAAATTTAGAATCACGGATAGCAGAGGGCTTTGAAGAAAATAATTTATTTCATTTACGAGAGCAACAAGAGAGCGCCAGGCGCGTGAACTTGACAATAATCGACATTCGGACTGGGACAGACGGGGTAGGTCTTTGTCGCCACGAGGCGAAAACTTTGACTATAAACACTTCTTAACTGTTCGGAAGATTAAGATCTTTCGTAATTCTAAGTATGACATACATCCATGTTCATGGTTAGATCAATTTATGTACGCACTTCCACCGAATTGGCCACTAAGACACAAACTGGAAATTATGTGCAGCTATTAATGTCCTCAGGGGATTCACTACACTAAGTGAATATGTGCCGTAGCTGTAGTGGTGCTATTTCCCTTTTAGTTTTCTGCACCGCTGCCTACTCTTTTACTATTCTTTGCATCTGTCAAAACAACTCTTCGACTATCAATCTATCTAGAGAATCGGTAAACAATAACCCAATATGACTATTTTACCTATATGTGATTTCGGAAATTACCGTTTGGACTTACTGTACCTTCAGCAGCATTCATTCCTAGTTTAAACGAAATTTTACCTGTTTATCTTCGTGACAATATTACTTCATATGTTGACGACATTCTTATTGCTAAACGTTCTTGGAGTGAGCACAACAAAATTTTAGATTCATTATTACGTATTTTTGCAAGAGTTGGCATTACAGTGAACTTGGAAAAATCTGAATTTGGTCGTTCTCAGGTGAAATTTCTCGGTCACATTATTTCTACAGAAGGTATTCTTCCTGATCCAGAGAAATTGGACGCTATTCGTAACTATGCTGTTCCTACCACAAAACGTGATGTTCGTAGTTTCCTTGGTGTCTGTAATTTTCTTAGACGCTTTGTTAGATTGGACAATTTGGCCACACCTCGTTTATGTGAACTATCTGGAAAGAAATCTAATTGGTGTTGGGATGAGGAAGCTCAGTCAGAATTTGAACAACTTCGTGATGCTTTAGTTGCTGCTCCACTTCTTTCACATCCGGATTTATCTAAAGATTTTTGTTTGGCGACAGACTCATCATACAAGGGCCTAGGGGCACACTTATTTCAAGAGATAGAAGAAAACGACGTTGTAGTACAGAAAACTATTGCATTTGGAAGTCGTGTTCTCTCTAAATCGGAAAAGAATTATTCGATTACGGAACTTGAAGCTTTGGCTGTTGTTTGGGCTTTCACAAAATTTCGCAAATTTTTGTTTGGCAGACATACTAAGGTTTACACCGATCATCGAGCTCTGGAATTTCTTATGTCAACAAAATTAACTCATGGCAGATTGTCACGATGGGCGTTGTACCTACAGGAATTTGATTTTAGTATTGTTTACATACACGGTTCTTCAAATATTGTTGCTGATGCTTTATCACGTGCACCTATGGGTTTGAAACAAAGTGCTGAAGAGGACTGCAAGGAAAACAAGTATTGTTTGATGTATATTCAAGGTGTTGCGTTTGAGAACTTTATTTCGTCTTCGCTCCAGGACATCGCTAAGGAGCAAAATAAGGTTCCAATCTGGAAGGACATTAAGGAGAAGTGGAGGAGAAAGGAAAGCGTAGCGATTAGACAGCATTATTTAGTTCGCAATGACATTCTTTTTAAACGAAAATCGGTCGACAACTCTGTTTGGTTAGTTTGTATTCCTGATGAGTGGGTTAATAAGCTGATTTGGTATACGCATTTCAGTTATGCACACTTTGGTCCCAGAAAATGCTTTCATAAATTACGAGAAAATTGCTACTTCAGTAATATGGAAAAACGTATTCGATCTGTTCTGGCCAAATGCAAATTATGTCAAAAGGCTAAGCCGCCAACAATTTCTCACAGAGCACCGTTGTTTCCTATCATTCCAGCGAAATTAAAGGACATGGCTGCAGTCGATTTGTTCGGTCCAGTGGTTCGTTCTACTAATGGTTTTGCGTACATTTTCGTAGCAGTGGAGTTGACATCAAAATATGTGTGTTTTACACCGTTACGCAAAGCAACAGCTCGTTCAGTATCTAATGCTTTCATCAAACATTTTCTTAAAGAAGTTGGTCATGTTGATAAGGTTATATCAGATATTGGATCACAGTTTCGTTCTAAAATTTGGCTTCGTACTCTACGGCGTCGTAAAATTAAACCAATTTTCATTTCACTTTTTCACCCTCAATCTAACGCTTCAGAGAGATGCATGAAGGAAATCAATAAATTGTGTCGTCTTTATTGTCATCAGAATCACAGAAAGTGGGATCAGTATCTTCATATTTTTCAAAACATTCTGAATGAACTCCCTAATGATTCAACTTCTGTACCGCCTATACTGATATTAAAAAACAAAGCACCGACAAATCGCATATCTGAAATCGTTCCTTTTCTGCCTACACGGAAACTGCGGCATTCTGAAGTTGTCCACCTGGCTCTACGAAATATTGCATCTGCGGCTGCTAGAAGAGAGAAATCAGCTAAGCGTCCTGGTCGTTCAAAAATCTTGTCAGTTGGTCAGAAGGCGTTAATTAAGTCTCATCGTTTGTCACACAAAGGAAAAGGCTTGTGTCGCAAATTTTTCTGCCTTATAACGGTCCATATAGAATTCGCAAAATTATTCATGACAACACTGTTGAAGTAGAAACTCTTAAATCACGACGCTCTAAGGGAAAACATCATATATCTAACGTTAAAATTTTTGTGGAATGATATACTTTTGAAAAAATTTTGTGGAATGACATACTTTTGAGAAACTAACAGCTAGATGTAAACATGCAGAGAATACAAGGATACCACCTTGTGTTTTGGCGGCGGCACATACTCAAAGCAACAGTCAAGTCTGCGCGCCCCACAAGGCAGTCGTTGACCGCAAACAATTGCTTCCTATGTCACGCGCCTACAGCTGATCGAGCGCTCAGTGCGATTGCATGGACAGCGGTAAACAAATACACAGTCTAAGTTCTCCGATTAAATTCAGTATAAAGCTATAGTGACTTAATGATTATGTTATTAACGTTCAGTATTTTTCAGGATACGGTTGTATAAAATATTTAAGAACTTCAGGTAAATTCTGTGTGTCTCTGACGTTAAGAGGACTTGCTATCGAGAAAATTTCAGAAAGAATGTAATTTCCGAGAAGAAACTAATAAACTAAAAAGGTAACTATTAATTGAGTTTATTTTTCAGGTAACATATTTCCACTTAGGTACGTACTTTAGACGTAATTTGCTGCTCGCGATTACGTGAATCATACTTTGTGCTAAATTTCATGTTTTATGAATTTACTTGTGAAGCGATGTGCTTGCGTACATTAACTGATTTTGACAATGATTGATGATTGAATAGGGTTGTTATTTGTGTATATTATGCATCGCTTGGCTGCACTGCTTTTTCACTGATGTCATATTTTTCTATTATGTGCCTGCTGTGCTTATTTATTTAAATTATAATTGTCACCTGATTAATTGTGCTGATGTGGTTAGGTATGTAAGTTACACTTTGTGGTTTATCTGCTTGCGCCTTCATGTTTACTTATTAAGATTACATATGAACATTTATTTGCTTATGCTGATATGATGCTAATGACCTGTTTATTATGTTAGATTACATATTTGCTGCCTTGCTTATGGATTGCATATTTACACATTTCTGTTTTGTTGTCATAACTACTCTTTAATTTGGTATATAGAAATGCTGATATACTGTGTACAAACATAGAGTGTAGGTCACACTATTGTATTAATTATAGATTGTTCACTTGGCAGAGCCTCGTTGTAGTATTTGTGCTGCATCCACTTGTTGACATTCTGTTCTCTACTGGTATATTTACTCGCTATTGCATGTTTTGCTTACGCTCAGTGCCTTATATTTTTTACGATAAGAAAATGAACTGCTATAATTCGACGAACGACATTAGTACAAGAAACTTCATAGAAGTCACATGAGCTGAGGTTTTATGAAAGCTGTATAAATGTATGCTAATAGGAAGGAAGCTAACGACATGACACACCAACACTAGGTTTAGACCATTGACAGTTATTACACTGCATTTTTCGTGAGCAATTGAAATAGGAAGTGACACTTGACACAAGAAATACTCCACATGTTTGCTTCTGTTTGCCATAATTCTTGAAGTGGTGTACACACTGTGAAATATTATGATCATTCACACTCCGTAATCGTACTTAATTACTGAGAGTTATTCGAACTAAGTCTGTTAGAGGTCATGTATGCATTTCTTTGTTTATAATTCATAATGAGTAGAAGATTTGGCTCAGATGGATTACACAGAGGTTGTGTGTTGACAGTGTGTCCTCGGATTGTATGGGATGATGAGGTTTGCATTAGGATTTTATCTGTACTAGTTCGAGGAGACTGACTAGAGGAAAGAGTTGTTATGGAAGTGAAATGATATTGGCGATAAGGTTTATATGTGTCGACGTATTGAAGAGGTATTATTGAGGTATTGAGATTATATGAAGTTGATGATTATTGGAGTTTTTGTGGACAAGAGGTAAGGTAAATGATATTGATGATAAGATTTATATGTATCGACGTAAGAGGTATTATTGAAGTATTGAGATTATGTGATGCTGATGATTATTGGAGTTTTGGTGTATAAGAGGTAAAGTAAGTGAGGTGCATATTTTTTTTTGTTGGTCTATATGGAACAAGGAGGATGAAGATAGCAGACTAGAACACTAAAGTAGAAGGAAGATTGTCTACACACACTTGTTAATCAATTAGCAGTACATATTTTTTTTTTTTTTTTGGAGAGAGGAAGTATTTGCATATCTTGGCTCACTGACAGTTGTTCAGCAACAGTACATTTGATTTGGCTTGGCAAACGTTGATCTTGACATGATGACTATGACGTTGACTTAACTATTATTGACTGTTATACATTGCTGCCACTACTACTTGATACACATGATGAACATCAAATTTTGACAGAATTGAACATACACAGTTAACACTATTCAATTACGCAGTAGTACTTAATGTGGATGAAAGATGAGTGAGTGTGTTTTGTGTGTTTTCCTTTCCTAATCCTACCCACCTATCTCCTAAATATTATTTTACTTGTTTGTTGTGGCTTGCACTGACAGCCATAAATATTATAGGTTTACTGGTATTTGTGCATTTGTAATAGTTAATATGACAATTATCTGATATCATTTGTGTGTTTATTAGAATTTGTATGTTTAGTGTAAGAGCATTGTAAAAGCATTTGTATGTGCATTCAAACTATTGTTCATGCCTGAACTGTGTGGTTAGTGATGGTGAATATTATGGACTGTTACCTGCACTTTTTCAACATAATGGGTGCCACTTAGAAATGTTTAATTTCTGCTGATGAACTGTGTGATCAGTGATGGTAAATATTATGGACTGTTACTTGCACTTTTTCTACATGATTGGTGCCACTAGGACATGTTTAATTTCTGCTTATAAACTCTGATGAACAGTGTGATCAGTGATAGTGAATATTATGGACTGCTCTCTGGACCTACTCAACTTTGTTGGGTGCCAAAGATGGAACTGCTTCTACTGAAATAATGTCACTTGTTGGTGACTGCACCTACTCAACATTGCTGGGTGCCACTGATGGACTGCTTCTACTGGAATAATGACTTGTTGGTGTCTGCACCTGTCAACATTACTGGGTGCCACTAATGGAACTGCTTCTACTGAAATGAAGTCACTTGTTGGTGTCTGCACTTGTTCAACAATGCTGGGTGCAACTAATGGAACGGTTTCTGCTGAGTGATGTCACTTGTTGGTGTCTGCACCTGGTCAACATTGCTGGGTGCCACTGATGGAACTGCTTCTACAGAAATAATGTCACTTGTTGCTGTCTGCACCTGCTCAACATTGCTGGGTGCCACTAATGGACTGATTCTACTGGAATAACGTCACTTGTTGGTGTCTGCACTTGTTCAACACTACTGGGTGACACTGTTAGAGCTGTTTCTACTGAAATGATGTTACTTCTTGCTGTCTGCACCTACTCAACATTGCTGGGTGCCACTGATGGATTGCTTCTACTGAAATAATGTCACTTGTTGGTGTCTGCACTTGCTCAACATTGCTGAGTGCCACTAACGGAACTGCTTCTGCTGAATGATGTCACTTGTTGGTGTCTGCACCTGTTGACCATTGCTAGGTGCTACTGCTGGAACTAATCATTGAAAGCATTTTATGTGATCATTTGTATAAACAGATTTTTTGTGTATTGTGTGAACTATTATGTAAAGTCACATGTATGAAAAGAAGTTGTATTGCTTATTGTATTTTATATATTAGGTTATTGAAAGGTCAGTGCAAAGCCAAAATTTTAACTAATTATGTGATATTTACGTATTAATATTATCTTTTATTTTTGTCTGTATTTTGTGGACGAATTTGATGGTATTTTCACCACCAATGCTGGCAAAAATACCATCAAATTCTGGCCCGTGGAGGAGGGGCATATGAAAGGTGGCTACACTGAGCCACAGCGCCAGAGATTGCGCCAAAGACTATTATTCAGCCGCCTCCACTGGCAGTGCTTGGAGAGAACTCGTAGAAGTCAGTGCTTGAGGAGAAATCGTAGTAGTCAGTGCTTGTTGAGATGTGGTAGTGAAAAGTGATTGTTGAGATGTGCTAGTGAAGAGTGCTTGTCGAGAGGTCGTGGTGGAGAGTTCTTGTTGAGATGTGGTAGTAGAGAGTCGGTGTGGAGATATATTGTAATGATTTGAGTGCTTTTCATCAATATACGAAGGTAAAAGAAAAATAAATTCTTTCCTTTTCTTTTCATTATCTCAATGTCTTAAATAATGCGTCATTACAGGTTCAGTCAACAAAGCTTCTGGCTTGTGTTCTTGTATTAGAGTGTAATTCTGCTTTCCTTACGCAATTATAGTATTTCTATTTTTTAATTACTTCAGTATAAATGATATTTAAAATTTCTTGTCTTAGTGAAGAAGAACCATGACAGATGTGTACGTTGAACCACACTTCCATACACAGAACAGCTACACTAGTGCTTTGTTGGTTTCGTAGGTTTTATAGTTGCTGGGGACTTAATTAATTAATTGTATTAGCGGAAATTTTCATTTCATTTTTGTTGTTGTTCTATGCAGTCAGTTTGCGTAATAATACTAGTCAGGGCCAACCGTTTACGAGACACAGCGTAATCGGACATACAGCTACCAAAAATATTTGCATTTTATTTACTTAAGCCCCCATGCAGTATCTACGTATGTACTCCAGTATTTTTAAGTTATTTCTGTGTTTGTGTAATTGTATATGTTGTGTGGTGTGTGGGGTTGATCCGCTATTCTGTTATTCTGCGCAACGGATTAATCTGAGATGTACCCTTTACCCTGTGGCTCCTGCAAAATGCAATTTCCACCACCACACTACTACAGAAGTCAGACATACGCTCCTAACGTTCTAAAGAGAAATGCCTGAAAACTTCCAGCAATAAATATCTTCTGGAGTGGTCTGCTGCAAGGAAATGACACAAAAATTCACAAAATTTCTTACCCTACTAGTGAGATACTTGGGTACTGGAGCAGTGCTAGTTAGTGTAAGAAAAACATGAAACAAACGAAAATTATTATTTATTTTTTCAAAAATTCTGAGAAATGACAATGGCAATTTTAATTTTGAATTGAACAAGTTTTATCCTGGTTATCTCAAGGATAGGATTCGCTAATGAAATTTCTGTACAAGGTTTAAGATTGTTGTTGACTTGGCAGAATGGCTGAGAGGCCCACCTACTCAACTTGAATAATTATCTTTCTGAATGTAGCTAGGTAAGGTCGAGGCTGTCACGTGTGAAATACAGTGAAGTGTACTGTTGAGTAGGAAATATGGGGCTCACAATAGCTGTAGCACACAATACCGTAAGCTGCAATGACTGCTGTCTGCACCGCTCTCTGCTGACCAATAATATAACTCTCGTTCTATCTGGATTGACCTTCGCCAATCCAACTCTCCCTACACCTTGATAAAGTCCAGGATTCCTATTGGCCCTAGTCTAACTATTGGCGTGGTATACCCATCAGATAACCAGTCCACTGCGATGCCACTCAAAAATTCGCTCACAGACGTTTAACTATAGCTCTGTCCGTTCATACCGCACAATAAGTGTGTCGGCCAACACAGTGAACAACGCTTAATCGCAAGGACTCAATATAGAGTCGCACTTCGATTCACTCTCGATAAAGGGGCTCTCCCAGTGAAGTACTGAGGAGAGACTTGTTCCTCGCTCCAAGAATGACAACGATATGGCGCCTTTCCATGTCAGACGTGGAGGGATGTATCTTTCGGTCGCTTCCATTACTCCTTCAACTCAAGGCGTGAGAAATATCGTCTGCCAATCAGCTTTGCTCTTCTAAAACGGAAGAATGACGTTTCGTTTAAGGCGACCAATCCGGAAATCTGTAGTATCGGTGTTTGGTGTTTGCTGTATCCCTGTGAAAATCTCTGAAACTGCGTGCTATGTGTAAAGAATGCGTAGGTTGGACGCTCCCACACAATGTAGCGGAATTTGCTTTTAAGCCGAACACGAGGTCGTTCCTCCTTTCCCTCGGGCGAACGCTGCCCGCTCCACGGGCGGCCACCGGCCGACGTAGATGGGTTGGGACTGGCCTCCTGGAGTTCAGTTGCCTTTCTCGAAATAAAAGCTCATTTGACCGTCGTGTCTGGAATGTATGTGAGTGTGCCAGCCTCGAGTATTTCAACCACGGTGCGCACTTGCGATTTATTAGTTATTTGCATATCGTTTATATGAATTCATACAACATTGACTTTATCTTATCGAGTTCTGGTTCGAATGAAGCCTCTTGATGTGCGGAATACGATTGTGAGGGAGGAATATGTAAGCAATGAAGGTCAAGAGACCACGACGTCTTACAATGTGTAATGTTTTGTTTGACTTTGAGGTGGTAACCATAGCCACTGACATTCCAATGCTTTTGAAATAGGAGTCGCAACGGTATGGGGTCAATATTACCAAATTTCAGTCAAGTGAGTCCTCAATAAGCTTCTGTCGCATGCTCTGGGGGCAATTTCTTCATCAGTATGGGACCCTTACCAGGTTGGATTAATAGAAGAGATAGACATGATCCAGCGAAAAGCAGCGCGATTCGTCATGGGGACATTTAGTCAGCGCGAGAGCGTTACGGAGATGCTGAACAAGCTCCAGTGGCGGACACTTCAAGAAAGGCGTTACGCAATACGGAGAGGTTTATTATCGAAATTACGAGAGAGCACATTCAGGGAAGAGATGTGCAACATATTACTACCGCCCACATATATCTCGTGTAATGATCACAACGAAAAGATCCGAGAAATTAGAGCAAATACGGAGACTTACAAGCAGTCGTTCTTCCCACGCACAATTCGTGAATGGAACAGGGAAGGGGGGATCAGATAGTGGTACAATAAGTACCCTCCGCCACACACCGTAAGGTGGCTCGCGGAGTATAGATGTAGATGTAGATGTTACATTTTCGATCTACTAATCAGAGCGTTCTGATTTTCACTTTGCTTATACGTGTGTCTTATCCAGGATGAGAGTTGTCGCGATTCTGGAAATTTTGTATGTTTTACTTGTATGTTCTTAAATGTTCACCAATGCGTGAAACTCTTCTGCACACCACAGTGGAGCCTGGCGGGATGCGTTCGTGTCCTGTATGTGGCAGCCTTTTGCAGAATGAACCAGTACGAATGAATATCAAACCACACGAATTACTCCATGCTCGTAAACTGCAGAAATCTATATATTTATAGTGCTTCTTTTTCATCATGGACAATTTAGAGACTGAATGATGTGAAGGACATTCTAAGTGTCTATTTGTGAATAGCTGTATACATCTGAACTCTGCGTGGCGCAAACAGACCAAAACTGCGTAATCACAGAAATCGAACGAGCGATATGACTATCGATGGGTTCAATTATTAAGTTAGGCATTTAGTTGAGTAATGATTCCTCACACGTCGGTGCCCCTATAATTCTACGTTACGAATGAGGGAATGGCACCGTGTCGAGCGAATGGAAACCAGCTGTATATACTCGCGTGGCGGACGGTGTCAGTTGAAGACGACGCATTTGACCGCTGCAACGCCGGATGCCCTAACAATGAAAAGTAACAGACTTGCAAACGACTCTTTTAATGTTCTTTGTATAACAAATATGTTTTTACAAATTTCCTAATAATAACGCAACAGTTTTGATTTCTTACCGAATTCTTAATAATGGAATAATGTATCAAGTTAGGGACTTGGTAATTATTATGTAACGTTCAAACATCCACAGATTGAAAACTCTAGGGATGGTTTTCAGTAATACCTGGCTTTCCCGTTGCCTGTAACCCGAATGGCGCAGTCAGTCCCTAAAATTCAGGAGAAAGTAAATTTGTCATCCTGTTTTCGATACTTGTAATGTGTAAGGGGGCCAAATGTCAGATATATAGTGCCCATACAAACCCAAATACCTATCCGAAGAATGTATGTAACGAATAATATCCATTGTCATCCATGTCTAAAAATTTCAGACACTTTGAACACTCGATTAACGTAGTTATTCTTAAATAATCATGAACATTCCGAAAAGGATATGATACCCACCAAACCGTAATAGTGAACTCCAACTAAAGTGCCTCTTTTACAAGTGTGAACAAGGTGTTCGATTGTGACAGTCCACAACAAGTACTAGTGGAATTACTGCCCACAGAAACGATGTGTACTTGTGGGACTATGGGCCATGGGGATACTGTGCCCCTCGCCCTGGGGAGAACAATATTTATTCATATGTAATTAGAACAGTACATTGAATTACGTCTTTTATGATTCTTGAAAGACATACATAAAAATGTTTAAAAAACATTTATCATTCAACGTAACTGCATTTAAAAACAATATAGATGTGTTATGTTTCTTATTTTTTGTTCTATGTTAAAAATACTTATAATTGTGAAACAATCGAATGATTTTATATAATTACTTATCCTGGTCTTGATCTTGGATAGGATGGACGTGAGAGAGATCGTAAGAGTACTTACGTTGCATTTTGGTTAAATAAATCTCTTTATTTGTTCTTAAAACGTTTATTTATGTACCTTTATTATCCATACATGTTAGGAAACTAATGATTTATCTTTTCAGAGTATCAGAACGCGCAACACGGCGCGAGTCCGTGATTGATTGCTGTCGGCTGTTTGCACGGCCACGAAGTTTTATTTGAATATTGCCAATATTAAACGGCACAAAGCCGGGGAAATAACTTACTAAGTTTGTATTTTAACGATATTATTTAGGTTCAGTGTCATTTTAAATTATTTGCAAAGATTAATAACAGTTTTCATTACATTCTTGTGGTTGCCGCATAATGGCTATCTTTTGTCTCATCTATGTAAATTCACAGAAATTAACTTACTCCGAAACGATCAGTGGTAAATATGCATCACAATAATATTTATCTCGGCAAACTTATGACACTGACGCCGTATTAATTTCAATAAAATTTCATTGCAAAAAAATCCTGAGATATTTTGTTAACGTGCGAGCAAGTACGGTGCTTCACACCACTCCTCACGTGTTTCATATTGAGGACTTGAAACCTTCTAATAATGCTTCCGTTAAAAAAAAAACTGTGTAATTTGCCCGTGGTAAGTTGTGCTGTCACTTTAGCGTGTGTGGCGTCACCTGATGTGCAATAGTTTAATGAACTGCACATTAAACACAATTAAAGCACACCATTTGACGTACGGAACAGAACACAAAACATACATGTTAAAAACAACACAGTGTTCCCTCCCTGGGATTGCATCAATGCAGTCGCGACTTGTAATGCTTCTAGTTCTCGCTGCACTACTTCTGTAACCTGGTCTCATTCTCTTTTATCCTTGCGTGACATGCTTAACTAACTTTTCAAAACTTGAATTGTCTCCATTAAAATTGCTGCACGAATTCTGCTCCTTGTGTAGCCTTCCTTATGAGTCATAATACGTAAACCTGGGACTCTAGATATTGATGCACTCTCAATAAGCAAAATCAACTATATTAATGTTTTGAACGTATTGCAGCCCAGCGAGGTCTCACTCCACTTTTATGCTTCATGGCCAAACTTTCTTCAAGTTCTACATGTTGCTGGCACTTCCTTAGTACGTGATAATTCTTGCCCTGATAAATTATAATATTGGCACTGGCATAGTTTGCTGCCTGAAAGGCGTTCTTGTGTCATCCATTGATGAAATTATTAAAATTAACAATTACAGAACCGTGTTGTGTCTGATGTTGTTCCTTTATGTACTGTTTTCCGACTGCTGAATCACGCGCTGCTGAAGTTCTCTGTCGCACACTATGAAACAATAAGCTCTCTTTTTGTCTGTACTTCTCTTCTAACCAGTGTTGATAATGTTTAGGCCAGCGCTACGTGTTTGGTCGATGTCTTTCACTTTTCAGTGTCCCAGCTGGTTCTAACAAAATTTTATTTCTATGCTTGGTTACTATCCAGCTTTTCAGGAATTTTCGGGTGAAAATTTCCGAATATCATCTGAATTCACTGCTGATGATGCTGTTGCTCGAGTAAGGTACAGACTACAAATGTTAAGGCCCTCTCAGGACGCTGGGAAGTGTAAAGGGGGTGTTGGAAGTGAAAGAATGAGCATAAGCACAATGCTGAGTTGAGAGAGGGGAGACGCCATTTTTGGATCATAAATTAGCATATTTACGATAACAGCGGACACTTGAGTAAACATGAACAGAAGTGCAATAATTGGCTACCATCTCGGCTATAAGTTATGATAATCACATCCAACAGAAAAATGCTCTCATCAGAGCTGTAACAAGGCAAATATGCTTCTGTTTGAAAGATTCTGACCGAAAAATGGGGTACCAACTGCTTCATTCTATTTTTCTCAACACCTTTAAAAAATTTTCCCAGAAATTTTGGCATCCAAACACATTCACATTCTTTCTAATATTCAAGTCACCTATCTCTCCCATAGCTCGCTCAAACACGCTAGTCCATCAGTGCAAATCACTCATACCCAGCCAGTTCCGTCTGCCCATTCTGACTCACTCATGCAGCTCAATTCATTATGGTTATCTCTTTGTTTCTCTCTAACTGCCACTGTCTCACAGCCTTAGTCTCCTTAGTTCTGTCCTAATACTACTCACTGTCACTGTCTCCCTCTTCCTCTCTCCTACTGCAACTATCTCATTCATTTCTTCTCACTACTGCTTTCTCTTTCCACAGTCACTTCGTTGCTGTCTTTGTCAGAGACTCCATCTCTCTTTATCACTGGTTCTCAAACATTTCCAGTTTCTTCTTCTCTTTATTCCTGTCCTAGTGGCCCTGTCTCCTTCATTCTTTTCCTAGAGCTGCTCTGTTACTGTTAACTGTTCCACTGCCACTATCCCCACTCTTACTCCGTTGTGAACTATCTTCCAGCATGCATTAATTACTTTTCCGTGTCGTTCCCACTGCCACTATCTCCTCTCACCATAAAAAAAATTGTGCATGCCACAATTTTTGAGAAAATTTTTAAACTAGAGAATAATCTCCTTTTTGTATTCCGACAGGAGAATTTTTCAGCTGGTTTCCTTCTTTTACCTGATACAGCTGGGAATCACTCCTATATGAAAAGACATAACGGGGCAGTAAAGTTTTGATAGATTACGTATATCAAATTAAAATAAAGCAAAACTAATTTTATGCCGTGTGTATTTTACGTACACAAGTATTTGCATGTGCTTAAATACTGCTACATGGGGTCCCGAAAACTCTTATGCTGATAACGAGTCACTTTACAGAGCATTTCTTGGTACCACGTCACTATGTAAAGTCGGTTTTCGCCTCACACTGGATTTTACGCGGGTATTTTCCGTGTAAGAGTAGCGTAACTTTGAACCTCTCTTTCTCAGAAATGTATAAAGACATTAAGAAAATTTTAATTTTTGTTCGAGATCTGTATTTTGGGAATTTATCGTAAAAATTACACACATTTCTTGCTCATAGCCGCCTTGGAATGCGCGGCTCGGTTTAGGTATCCAAGGACCACATCTTCGGGTTTTTCTCTATGAGAAGGATTTTTGAAAACGGAATCGTGGCTCGATAGATAAATGGCTTGAGAATATACCGCTAAAATTTGAGCAGTTTACTGCGGTTAGCTATTTAGAAAGCGTCTGCTGAAAGCGAAAATGCTTTTTTCAGGTTCTCTCAGAAACTGCCCACGAACCAAATGGTACCTTCATACGCCCCTTAAGGCGCACCGTAAACCAAAACTAACATAAACGGACCAAACGATTTCCTCCATTCGCCTAAGATGGATGAAATGCGTAGTATCAAAAATTGATCCTATACTGTATGTTAATTACAGTAAGACGATGCTTCTGTTGGTTACACAAATGGTCCCCAGACCGAGGGCTTTCCAAAAACTTCACCCTACCTTTCTATTAGCAACAGAACCCGAAGTATGAGCTTCGTAAAAGTTTCGTTCTTAGGTGCAGCGTTTTGGAATATATTGGTAGCGCTTGCTGTTGCACACTTGCTTATCTCAATTACAGAACATTACGTGCAGATTTAACGATAGTTATTGCCCTTTCATTACGTCTTAAATAAACAGAATAAGCACCCAAGTGAGCGGTCTGTTTACATAAGGACGCTAGGACAAGAGACCGGTTTGTTTACCTGAGAAGAACTACAAGGTCTTTGACGCGATGCGGACACCGCTCATTACTCCCACGTTCCCAATAGGAAGTCATAAAACTTAGGAATCGAGAAGAGAACTTACAAAAATAAAACGAGTTCATTCTTACGTCCATAGAGAACACAAAGAATACCATTTGAAAAATAAAAGCAAGTCTTGATGAATAGTCGCGACAGTGTCTTGGCATTTCGCATGTTCCTTACCTTTCCACGGCTACACGAAATCAACTATTATTTTAGAATCTCTCCTCGATATACTTTTAAATCTTTAAAGAGGACAATGCACCTCGGCTTTATTGTATTGTCGCAGAAGAAGCTCAGTAGCAGAGTCACCGTGGTGTAGTGGTTGTGATGCTAGACTGTTGCATGGACGGTCGTTAGTTCTAAACCCACCCAAACCAACCCCAGAAAAAAAAAAACAGTTCTACTGCTGATAGGGAATCAACGACTCAAACCAGACAGGCAGTGGTATAATATAGAAGAAAGCCATAAAATTCTTGGAATATTTATACACTCTTGTCCACTTAGAATGGCCGCATACATCTGGAGAGACGCGAACCGGAAACTAACAATCCACCAGAAAATAGACCTGATAAACACGGCGATCCTGTCGAAAGCATGGTACCTGGAGCAAATCTTAAGAATCCCGACAGAAATTGTGAGAGCACTTAACGAGCGCAGCGTACCACCTGCTGTGGCGTCGAAATACATTCAAGCAACGTGCTCGCTGCCAGCGAAAGAAGGGGGACTACGTCTAGTTGACGTAAAGATCAAATGTACAGCAATTCCATTAAAATGAACGCTCACCATCCAGAACAAAAACCCTGACCGCGTCACAGCCACGCTGATTGCAAGATACAAGCCCGCATCAGAAGAAGCGCCGGTCGACACAAGGCACATCCCTTTCAGAATGCGACACGTCAGGCTGCACTATATATAAAAAAAAAGTTACGCTATGGGCTCCTTGGCGAACCTTGGCCACAGAACAGTAAAGAGAATGTACTCAGCCCTGAGGGGGAAATCGGCGAAAAACAAAATTGAAAACAAACTTCCGCAGTACAACTGGAAACAAATATGGGAAAATGTCTCGGAAAACGTGTTGCTTAAAGATACAAAGGACACATTATGCAAAATAGTAAACGGAACGGTACCAACCAACCAAAGACTAGTGGAGATAAAACTCGTCGCAGGTAGAAAAGTGCGACGTATGTGCCATGACCGACACCCTCGAGCGCCGTTTCACCTGCGGGACTGCCCCCAATATATGGGAATCATGCGACTCTCTGGATCTTCGCCATGACGGCACACGCCATCATACCGAGGAGGTAGACCGACTATCTGGCGCTCCTGATGGACCTATGGGAGGAAGACAAGACATCCCAGTAGCACAGGCGTAATCGCGAGAATTTCAAAAACTTTCTGCAGAGTCCACTGCAGACAGCAATCGGCAGAGTCCTCCCTAGCCAATGACCCTCAGCACCGCCACCAGCCACCTCACCACACTCACCACAAGAAGAAAGTGTGCAGTGAAAGTGAATAAGTGGACTATAAAAGGGAAAGTGATTCTCCTCTCACCTCAAATAGTCAATTATAGTTTCTAAAGTGTTTCTTCTCAGCGAAATCAGTGTTACAAAGTGCATCCCATGAAACCTCTGTCATGCTCACATTCAAATCAGAGTCAAAAGTACGTCCAGTAATACTACCAGTGCTTGTAAACGCGTGTCTGTGAAAAAAAGACAACAGCTGTTTATGTTATGCGGTGTTTCATGGCATCCTGATATACTTCATTATTTGAACCATATTGTTTAGGATACAAGCTTTACTTAAAGAAAAGAACCAAATACTCACCTAAAAGAAGGTTTTCCTTTAATATGTGCTTTACAAAATTTATCCTTCTGCTTCTCTTATATAATATGACATAATTTTAGCGATCGTCTTCAAGTTACCTTTAGTTTGTAGTATATGTAATAATTTCCCCAATTCCGCTCCATCTGTCATGCTGATGTTTTCTCTCATACTTAGCACTGGAAATCATCGACCAATAAGCCAGAGAGCATACTGTGTGTCAGCAACGGAACGTCGAATAATTCGCGACGGGGTTGGGAAAATGAAGAACAATGACATCATTCAGCCCTCGCAGAGCCCATGGTCATCACCAGTGGTTCTCGTCAGGAAGAAGGATGGCAGTTGGCGCCTTTGTGTTGATTACAGGAAGTTTAATAAGATAACCAAAAAGGACGTTTACCATCTTCCACAAATTGACGATACACTCGATTGTCTGAAGGGGGGCTAAGGTTTCTCAACCATGGACATGTACTCGGGATACTGGCAAATCAAAGTAGATGAGGCTGATCGTCAGAAAACTGCATTCATCACCCCTGACGGCCTGTATGAGTTTAAGGTAATGCCGTTTGGTTTGTGTAGCGCACCAGCAACTTTTGAACGGCTGGTGGAGGATCTTCTAAGTCACCTGAAGTGGACGATGTGTCTCTGTTATTTAGATGACATTATAGTGTCCTCAGAGACATTTGATGAAAATATAAAAAACTGAGGGCCATTCTTAAGTGTCTCCAACAAGGCGGACTGAAACTTAATACAAGAAAGTGTCTCTTTGGAGCAAAAGAAATAAAAATACTTGGACACCTTGTGTCAAACGAAGGTATGTGGCCAGACCCAGAAAAGGGGAGATCTATAACGGAATTTCCTATTCATAAAAGTATCAGAGATGTAAGTAGCTTCCTTAGATTATGTTATTATTACCATCGTTTTATCAAAGAGTTTTGTATCAAAGTCAGACTTCTCAAAGAGTTGTTAAAATCTGATGCTGAATTTATCTTGGGTGGTGCTCAACAAGATTACTTCGATGTGCTACGAAAAGCTCTGACGACTGACGCTGTACTTGGTCTGAATGATGAGAGAACACCTACAGAACTACACACAGATGCCAGTGGGTATGGGAACGATGTTGTTCTGGTGCCAGTTTCGGATTGAAGAGAGGCTATAGCCTATGCTTCTAGGACACTTACAAAAGCCGAGAGAAACTACACAACTACAAAAAGAGAATGACTTGCTGTGATCTGGGTCATGTGAAAATTTCGACTGTATCTCTATTGATGGCCATTCACAGTTGTTACAGTCCTTCATTCACTTTACTGGTTCAGAGGTCTTAAGGATCTAACAGGACGACTTGCCAGGTGGGCGCTATGTCGTCAAGAGTATGATATTGCCATAGTGGGAGAAAACACCAAGATGCCAAGTCTCTCAAGGAACCCTGTGCAAGACCATCAAGACTTTGACGAAAATAGTGGCTGTCTCGCTGCATTCCAGGATCTCTCTGCTGAACAGAAGAAGGACGCCAAGATATCTCAAATTATTCTGGCCTTAAACCTGTCAGAGGATGTGAAAGGACAATTAAAAGTAGTTAGGAAAAACTTTGATCCGTTTGGAAAGAGGTGGCTACCAGTGATTCCTAACCACATGCGCTTAGATGTTCTACAAATATTTCTTGACACACCTGAGGCCGGACATTTAGGATTTATTAAGACATACGATAGGATCCGCGAGAGATTTTTCTGGCCAGGTTTATTTAGGAGTGTTCGTCACTATGTGTCGCACTGCCGAGAGTGCTAATGGAGAAAGGCGGTTCCTCAGAAACCACCTGGCCGACTCATACCAATTCGACCAGCAAGAAAAGCCTTTCCAGCGAGTTGAAATTGACCTCTTCGGACGATTTCCAACGTCTGCTCCTGGCAATTGATGGATTATTGTTTGGACTGTTTATCTGACACGCTATGCTATTACAAAAGCCGTAAAAACAGCCGAATCATCCGAGGCAGCCAAATTCGTGGAAGACATTGTATTAAAACACGGTACCCCAGAGTCGTTAATTATCGATCGAGGGAAAGTTTTCAATCGAATCTTGTAACAGAGGTAAACCGTCGGTGCAACATTACTCATCACGTGACGACTGCGTACCATCCGCAAACTAACGGGCTTACTGAACACCTTAATAAGACCTTGGCCGACATGTTATCAATGTTCATCAATGTTGAGCACAGCAACTGAGATGAGGTGCTGCCTTTCGTGACGCTCGAGTTCTAAACCCACCTGCAATGTAAAATTTTGCTTTGTATATTCGATTTGAGTACATTGCAGAAGTATCCACAAATGTCAAGAATCATTGTACTGAAATGTTCTGTAACCGCATATATACTGTATGTGTTGTAGCCGAGAGCAGTTCACTCCGCGCTCTTGTATGTGAAAGTGCTAAATAAACCTTCGTTAAGTGAAGTTAGTGTTCGTGATTCATCTAATTACACCTTCTTCTACGTAACAATATTTTCGGACTAACTCACAAAAGCACTGCGAAGCAAAACATTTTATTATTTTAGAAGTTGGATATTTTTCGTCTGTCGCAAAGGAGTGTCTGCTGTTGCGGCGTCTCCTACTAATATACTGGACGTACTGAACACCGGAATAATGATGTGTTCTTTCATTTATGCATGTTAACGTACTGAAACACACACAAGTGTCGATAAACAAGTCACATAAGCATTTAATTAAGTATACAACAGGAACTAACGCTTATTAGCACCCGTAGCTAACGAATACTGAAATTACCAAGCAAATCTCCACACTTAAAAATCACAATAACAGAGTCCCTCAACCATTATTGAAATAACCAAAGAAAAGAGTTCTTTTGGTGAAGGGGATGATACTGCGTAAGTAGTACACACAGTAATGTACTTCCAGATCACGAACAAGTTTTACATCTTCACCAAAACCAGATCCTTTACATCACACATAAACAGCTTCATCTCAATCCACCTCGCCTGGGATGCGATGATTTTCACAGTGTAGGCGATGGATAAATTTACCATCCCTTAGATTGGAATAATTTAAAATGCCAACTGCAAAAACAGAATGACCATCAAGGATACCATGGGAAACAACATCATTCACCTTTATTTTCCTCCTTACTGATTTTAATATTGTCAATGGTATTGTGGACAGTAGCGTCATTGAATACTGAAATCAGTACTCGGGTTAAGGAGAAAAATAAAATGAAGTTGAAAGGCATTGCTTCCCATATCGTCCTTGATGGTCCTTGTATTTTTGTGTGTGGTATTTTGAATTTTTCCCTTATAAAGGGTGATAAATTTATTGATTGTACTGGATAGCTTATCGTGGCTGTTGTTCGCTGTGAAGGTATTGAGAGTATTGGGCCCTTGAAAGTTTTAAGAACGGTGACATCATTACTTACCGTGCTTTTAAAGTTAGTGAAGTTTTTAATAAAGCTGATGTTACTTCTTCTTACTACTCTACAATACCTTTTGGTCTGAGGTCTCTTGGAAATTGTAACGTGACCCAAGGTGAAGCTATTTGTGTGTGGTGTAAAGGATCCAGTTTTTGTGTCAAAGATGTCATAATGACATGTTCCACTAAGTTTGAACCAGGTCGGCTAATAGAGCTACGAGAAGATCGATGTTCCTTCTGCGATATTGCAGACACACCTGAGAGAAATATAGTCACTGCACGAGACTGCTGGTAGCGGTGGTCAGAGGAATGCGAGGTCGCAAGTGGCAGGAAGGAGCAGGAGCGTTGTCTTCAGCATGTGGCTCTACGGCTTCGCACTTCATCTGCAGCTGCTATTTGAACTTCAGTTGGCACCACAGTGTCAGAGCGAACTGTTACCAATTATTTACTTCAAGGATAGCTCCGCAGCGTGCATTCCAGTAGCCCCAAACCACCGCCGTTTGCGTCTTCAGTCGGTCGAGGGAGAGCTCATTGGAGGGCAGGTTGGAGATCTGTTGTGTTTCCTGGTGAAAGCCAGTTCTGTCTCGCTGTCAGTGACAACCGTGTAATGGTTAGAAGGAGTCCAGTTGAGCGCCTGCAACCAACCTTCCTACATGCTAGACACACTGGACATACAATTGGAGTTATGATCTGGGGTGCGATTTCGTAAGAAAGCAGAAACACTCTCGTGGGCATCCCACGTACGACTATACATCTGTACGTCATTCTGGTGATTGGGCCTGCTGTGCTGCCATTCATGAGCAGCATTCGTGGGGGTGTTTTCCAGCAGGATAACGCTCTTCCACATACTGCTGTTTTAAGCAAATAGGCTCCACAGAACGTCGACATGTAACCTTGGGCTGGCCGATCACCCGATCTGTCTCCAAGAGTACTACAACTCCACGACAACCAGCATTAACCGCCCCTGTGTTGACTGACCAAGTGCAACAGGGATGGAACTCCATCCTACAAACTGACATCTGGTATCTGTACAACAAAATGTATACTTAGTTGCATACTTCCACTTAGCATTATGGCAGTTACACCGATTATTAACGTACCAGCGTTCCACATTTACAATGGCTTATCTCGAGTTTACATAAGCCTGTAAAGTTGCAATGTTAATCACTTAAAAATGTATCCGAGAAAAATTTATTCCCCGCCTTTTGATTACTCTACATAATTTTTTTTTTTTTTTGTGTTATGATATTTTTCCGGCATTCTACTTCCAATCACTGTGGAACATTGGGTAACTTACCAGATATTTGAGAGGAGGGAGAGGCTCAAGTCTCAGTCCAGCTAACCCCGTTCATTTTTTCCACGGTTGCTGTAGATCTCTTCAGTAGAATGGCCTCTCTCATCATCTCATCTCTCCTAAGCTGAGATCATGTTAAATCTCAATTTATCTCAATATTTCCTAACCTGTCAATGAGCTCCCATGGTAATACACTTGGTAAACAATAACATTGACAAAAAGTTTCTCACAGTCCGTCCTGCTATTAATCTTTTTGTTCTCACAAGCATATTTGTCGTCCACTATCTTACATCAGGTATTTTGTATGCATGTGCTGTAGCAAAAATGCACACAAGTTTCGTATGGACTATTTCGTATTTTTCAAGGTACTGTCGTTTTAATGAATGTTTTCCAAAACATGGAGACCAATATATTCTTCGACGCAGTACCACCCAGAGAAATACCTTAAACCTATCGACACCAACTGAAATGTTGTATTCCAAAAGTTTAGAATCATAATTATACATATAAATCTACATCATTTGCATTTTGTTACTGTGTTGGGTTATTTGGTTTATCCATGATTTATATTAAGAGGCACGCATTCTTTGCAGAACAATTGCAATAGAGTCACTGCTGGCAACTGGCCCTTAAAATACGTAATTGTCAGTTCGCATTGATATAGAAAGAACATTTAATTTGATAACACAGTCGTCGATCGGTAAATGGGATCAGCCACAACTGTAAAGTACCTGGGCGTACCTGTCTAACGATTAGAGGTAAAAGGATGACACAAGTCAATTGGAGGGAGGCGAGACGCCGAAATAAAATTTCTCAGAATTGTCCCAAATTCAACCACGAAACCTTTATTCGGCTACTTTTTGTGGATTTTTAGTCATTCTGGGTTCCTTACAATCAGGTATTAAGGAAAACATTTTTAAGAATGTGCTTGTTCCGTTAGACGTTGGTACTATCGCCTCCAGTGGAGGACGTTACAAGAGAAGCATTATCTTTGGCGGGGAAACATACTGTCAGAATTCTGGAAGCCCACGCTTAATCGAGCTGGTGAAGACATATTACCTCCTCCAAGTTACAACTCACGTGAAAAGCACGACTATAAAAGTAAAGTAATTATGGTGTTTACAAATATCTACCGATGAATTTCCGTCTCTCGGAATTGTGTGAAAACCCTCTGGTATACCATTTATACTTACTGTACAGTAATCTGCGGAGTACAGATATACTATGACCTCATTACACTTCTGGTCATGCACTTTTCCATTGGTTATTTCTGATGTGATTACTAATGGTTTATCGCGTCAACCATGACTTTCTCATAGTTTGTGGCCCTGCTTGTGATCAGTTACAAGCAGTGTCTTCTTCTAACCAATGCTTCTCGTTTTTTTTGTTAAAAAGTTCTTCTATAACAGTTCTCACGAAACGTAAAGGATCTGTATTATATCTCTGTAGTCCTCCTGATAAGATAGTACTCAGTTTTTCATCTTTCTTTCAGTATTGAGAACGAGAAAATGTGCCCTTGTAAGTTTCATACACTACCCGTTTTTACATTCGAAGGGAACCATGAATATTGTTGTGGTTTTAAGGCAGCACGATGGAGATAATTAAAGAGGCTTATATTTAAAGAGGCTTATAAATGAACATCTAAATCTCTTACCATCTTCCCACGTTTCACCTGATTTCAACTGAATGATAAACTGTTGAATTATTGTCAACTACTTGGCGTTTGTGTTAGTGGTAATAATAGGACGGTGATCATTTTTGAAAGTACCCAGTAATGTTGTTTGTTAATGAAGGTGATTGACCCTCGATGTCGACTTTTACTCTATATTGTACTGACCATCCGTACACTGTTCACTTTTTCGGTACACCGCGCATTTTATCCTTTAATTTTTTCTTCAGGCTCCAATTTTTAAAATTTACTTGTATATTTTGCTTCTTTCGCCACGGGATGCACAAACTTTTTTAATGATTGTTTGCAGTAATGATGTCCTCAAATGAGAGACCCATTTTTCTTCAAAGGTATTGTAGTACAATGATTGCCTTGGCGTATGGATGCTTCGACTATTTTTCCAATTTAAGTTTGTGTACAATTTCAACGTCCGGTAATCTAAACTTCCATTTAGTCCGTGACTTGACAGCCACGAATAAAGGGACAGGTTAATTCAAGATATAGTTATTTGAATGAGCTGGTTAGTCGTCCAAGCATCGCGTGCCCAGCTCGCATGTCGGGTGATATGAGCACGAAACATACAAAAAGACAGCGGGCTGTAGCTATACGTGTGTAGATAAGGTAACTAGGTAAATGAAAATAATGAAAACGATAACATCTATTCAGAGTCGGCACGATTATTAAAGCATTGAGATGGTTAATTTAAGAGGGTCCGAATGACCTTCCTGTCACGCACCCCAATCGTCTGCCTGTAGTGTTATTCAACTGAGAGTGTGAGAAATTTTCTAAATGTTTGCAAAGTGTTTAACTGAGGCGGGATTTCGGAAGCAGTACAGTATTCATCTAGTAGGATGTGTGAAACCGGCTAAATGACACCTCGTCAACCCACCGGTGTGATTCGAGCCAGGGCCGGCTATGCTCCTGTTCCGGAAACAGCGCTTTAACCCACACGGCTACCCATTTATTGTAATTAATTTGACTCGGAAACGTTTTGCAACAGCAAAACGCTGTGTTCAAGAACTTCTGTGTCCTATTCAGCTCCTTTATGCACGCTGAGGCACTCGTAAATTACTCCAAGTGTGTAAACCGATGTCTGTAAGTGTGAATGTAGACTTTCCCGTTGTGCACTTCTCACAAAAAGCTGTAGCACCACCAATCGAGTTTAGTGGAGTATAGGAGGGAGTAAACAATGTTCAGCCGTTCATTCAATGTCTACCGCGTGGCAGAACCCAGCACTAAGAATGTCTCCTGAACTTAAGTGTCCTAATGTGCTCTACAGAAGACGTCAAAGCCCGGGATAGTCTCCTACTTGCAACGTCTGGGTTACACAACTCCCATCACACTGCCTATCTCATCAACTGCGCGGGGTAACCACGCGGTCTATGGCGCTATGACACGGTCACCCCCCCCCCACCCCCCCGCCATCGGAGCTTCGAGTCCTCATTTGGGCATGGGTGTGTGTGTTGTCCTTAGCGTAAGTTAGTTTAAGTTAGATTAAGTAGTGTGTAAGCTTAGGGACGGATGACCTCAGTAGTTTGATCGAATAGGAACTTACCACAAATTTCCAAATTTTGTTTTCCTATCATCATCAAGCGAAACGGTGTGGACAAAAGTATCGAAACACCGCGAGAAATGGGTGGTTAAACATAAAACGGGCTATTAACCAGGCCTGGAAGCTGCACTCTTGTACTTGATCAAGAACAGCTCCTGCGAATGTCGTCAATACGTTGCAATGATCATTCATCTTTCGAACAGTTTTCTGTGTAGTTGTGAGTTCATTATGGAGGAACTCAGTGCATTCGTGTGTGGGAAGATTGTTGGTGGTGGTATGTTAGCCGAAGTGTCTGATGTTTTGAGAGACACCATATCGAAAATTTTATCCCACACGAGGAGATTGGGAAAACATCATTCGCTAAGTTACAATAGGGATATTTGTACTGATTTCTGATGACGGACGGTGATTAAAGAGGACTACGATGAAAAATAAGAGGACAACAGCTGAAAAAGTCACTGCAGAACTGATTGTCGAACTTGCGAACTCTATCAACTACAAAAGAAAAGAAAACGAACAGAGTACCAGGAGCAGGGAATTGCATGGCGAACTGGAATTCCATAACCAAATGTCAGTGATGCAGAAGCCCGCAGCAGGAAAATATCGTGTCGAAGCCGTAGAAGATACTACGGACCTGTGGAAGAATGTCAGTTGGTCGAAGTTTACAATGAAACATGGCAGTGGTTATGTCATGATTTGGGCAGCCATATCGTGGTATTCGACGGACATGCTTACTCTACAACGTGTGTGTGCCTCAAGGACCATTTTTGGTGAGTTTTTACAACGATTTTTCCCTAGTGGTGATGCTGTGTTCCACGACGATACGTCTCCCGTTCACACAGTTCCCATCGCCAAAATTGGTTTTAGAGCACGAGGATGAAGTGACACATCTCACCTAGTGACAAGAGCCGCGAGATCTCTATATTTTTGACCGTTTGTGGTCTACCTTGGAAAGACAGGTGCTTGATCATTATCCACCTCCATCATCGTCACCTGATCTTGCCACTGTTTTGTACGAATAATGGTACACTGCTCTCCGTCCCAGCAGGCATCGGAAGCCCCAACGGTACGGACCGACGGCCATGTCATCCTCAGCCAAAAGACGTCGATGGTTTGGGATGTGAAGGAACGGTTGGTTAGTGCATTACTCTCCCGGCCGTTAAGTATTAGTGACAGAAGCCGGTACTCAATCAAGTGACCAATGGGCCTCACAACGGCTGAGTGCATCGCACTTGCCGACAGCGCTCGGCAGACTAGGGCTGTCACCCATCCAAGTGCTAGCCAAGCCGGAAAGAACTTAACTTCAGTGATCTGACTGGAACTGGTGTTACCACTGCAGCAAGGCCATTGGCTTCTAATAGTATACGATTCCCTTGAGAACCATACAGGACCCGTATTTACTCAGTGCCGGCCAGTGTGGCCGTGCGGTTCTAGGCGCTTCAGTCTGGAACCGCGTGACCGCTACGGCCACAGGTTCGAATCCTGCGTCGGGCATGGATGTGTGTGATGTCCCTAGGTTAGTTAGGTTTCAGTAGTTCTAAGTTCTAGGGGACTGATGACCACAGATGTTAAGTCCGATAGTGCTCAGAGTCATTTGAACCATTTACTCAGTACTCACTGCGTCCTGTATGGGAATCAAGGGAACGACTGAAAACTTTTTTGAATACCAACTAGTTTTCTACTCCTTATTTATCGTTTCCACAGTCTTGTCTAATCCTTGCTCGGAGAGCTGCAGGATACATTTCTCTTAAAGGCGCTGCATGTCTTTCTGTGGTTTCAGGAACCAGGAACTGTGCGGCAGTAGCCTGTACATGTTGGGTCTAATTAAGCGCTCTTGTATTTTAATATTTTTGGTTAACCATCCAATTTTGATTCCATGAATTTGTGTGTTTCGTAAAATTTGTGCTCAATAGGATAACTGGAAAGGATGCCCCAGGGCCTTTATCAACCGAAAAGTTTATGAAAATGACACTACCCGCTGAGTAAAAAGTTACTTGTACTTTACAATTTGTGGTTGCCTAAATAAACTCTATGCTTGAAGCTCTCACACTAGCGTGTGACAAATGATTATGTCTTGGGGACCAGCTATATACCCACGGCTTCTCCCACATACACAGATGTCACATATACAGGATGATCAGAAAGAGTCTGAAAGTGTTGTAAGGGCGTTGCAGGGTAGGCTGTGCTGAGAAATAATTATTAAGAAACAAACTCGACAATTAGCGCCGTTTCCGAGTTAATCAGCACTGAAGTTATCCAGTGAGGTAAATTTAAGCATCTCACCAGAGATGGTGTCGCCAATCGTGTTCTTCGTTTGGTTTCCTAAAACTGACCAAAAAGCGGTGCAGAAACCGAACATGTGACAGTGGTGAGGATCGAATAAGGGCCAAAAGCTGAAACGTCTCTTGGGCTATCATTACACTATGAGAACAACACTCATTGCACATTGCGGGCTGCTTGATTTTGTGTGCGATAATGCCTGATTGGCTAGCTTCAGTGCTAATTAACTCGGAATCAGCGTACCTCACCAAATTTATGGTTTTCTTAAAAATTATTTTTCAGCAGAGACTACGCAATAACACCCTTCGCAGTTTTCAGACTTTTTGACCATCCTGTATTTCACACATTCCTTCTACGCGACGTTCATGTCCTACTTCAGATCCACCACCCCGAGATGAGCTGGATCTTTTCCTCATTCCTTCCAAGCGACGTTCATGTTGATTTTGTGACTCATCATCCCGAATTGTGATGATGCATACCCTCATGGCCAAATATCGACAGTGTCGTTGATAATCTGTGTCGTTGTTACGCTATTGGGACATATCGACAACAGTACTTGGTAGTGTTTCGAGAATAGGGACTGCGCTGGCAACTACTCTTAGATCATGAATACACAGAGATCTCTACCGTGGTAAAGTTTGAAACTAGTATTTAAGTGACGTGACTGCACCTGGACGGTCAAATTTCTATCACTGCCCCCTTCTCGAAATGGAGCTGACGGCGACAATTTCTCTCATTTATAACTGAAATTAAGCACTGGCTTTAATAGTTACACGACACGTTCATTTACTGTGTCGCATGGAGTAGTACAGCTGAAGAAATTTCTAGTAACTTCCCGGTATTACTGCGATAAATACCGGTTTTCATTTAGCCAGTTGAAATGTTAACAAACAGTTTGCAATATTTTTGCGACAACTTGTTGTCTTTACAAGCGAAAAAACTACTGTTCTTCAGTGAACTGCTTTATTTGTTGTACTACGAATGATTTAGTTCACTGCTTGCGCAGAAGACCACATATAGGTTAGTGAGAAAGCATTTATTTTCTCACGATTTCTCAGTAACATGATCGAAATGTTTTATTACTCTTTTATGGATAATATTATCCGTTTCCATTCATAACACTCTTCATTAAGATAAAATGAGCGTTGATGTTTTATTAATTTTGTTTAATCCTCTTCAGATGCTCAAACAGTGTGAAGATAACAAACACAATGTATTAGAAAATATTGATTACAGAGAAAATTCTTACAGTGACATAGATATGAATTCTATCTTCTCAAAATCTTCGTGATTCATCGACCTTCATATCTGATTAAGAACGTACTTTTACGAGACAGATATGTAATGACTCTCACCATTCAATCCATAATACACTCCTGGAAATGGAAAAAAGAACACATTGACATCGGTGTGTCAGACCCACCATACTTGCTCCGGACACTGGGAGAGGGCTGTACAAGCAATGATCACACGCACGGCACAGCGGACACACCAGGAACCGCGATGTTGGCCGTCGAATGGCGCTAGCTGCGCAGCATTTGTGCACCGCCGCCGTCAGTGTCAGCCAGTTTGCCGTGGCATACGGAGCTCCATCGCAGTCTTTAACACTGGTAGCATGCCGCGACAGCGTGGACGTGAACCGTATATGCAGTTGACGGACTTTGAGCGAGGGCGTATACTGGGCATGCGGGAGGCCGGGTGGACGTACCGCCGAATTGCTCAACACGTGGGGCGTGAGGTCTCCACAGTACATCGATGTTGTCGCCAGTGGTCGGCGGAAGGTGCACGTGCCCGTCGACCTGGGACCGGACCGCAGCGACGCACGGATGCACGCCAAGACCGTAGGATCCTACGCAGTGCCGTAGGGGACCGCACCGCCACTTCCCAGCAAATTAGGGACACTGTTGGTCCTGGGGTATCGGCGAGGACCATTCGCAACCGTCTCCATGAAGGTGGGCTACGGTCCCGCACACCGTTAGGCCGTCTTCCGCTCACGCCCCAACATCGTGCAGCCCGCCTCCAGTGGTGTCGCGACAGGCGTGAATGGAGGGACGAATGGAGACGTGTCGTCTTCAGCGATGAGAGTCGCTTCTGCCTTGGTGCCAATGATGGTCGTATGCGTGTTTGGCGCCGTGCAGGTGAGCGCCACAATCAGGACTGCATACGACCGGGGCACACAGGGCCAACACCCGGCATCATGGTGTGGGGAGCGATCTCCTACACTGGCCGTACACCACTGGTGATCGTCGAGGGGACACTGAATAGTGCACGGTACATCCAAACCGTCATCGAACCCATCGTTCTACCATTCCTAGACCGGCAAGGGAACTTGCTGTTCCAACAGGACAATGCACGTCCGCATGTATCCCGTGCCACCCAACGTGCTCTAGAAGGTGTACGTCAACTACCCTGGCAAGCAAGATCTCCGGATTTGTCCCCCATTGAGCATGTTTGGGACTGGATGAAGCGTCGTCTCACGCGGTCTGCACGTCCAGCACGAACGCTGGTCCAACTGAGGCGCCAGGTGGAAATGGCATGGCAAGCCGTTCCACAGGACTACATCCAGCATCTCTACGATCGTCTCCATGGGAGAATAGCAGCCTGCATTGCTGCGAAAGGTGGATACACACTGTACTAGTGCCGACATTGTGCATGCTCTGTTGCCTGTGTCTATGTGCCTGTGGTTCTGTCAGTGTGATCATGTGATGTATCTGACCCCAGGAATGTGTCAATAAAGTTTCCCCTTCCTGGGACAATGAATTCACGGTGTTCTTATTTCAATTTCCAGGAGTGTACTTAGATACAAACAACGCAAATAAACCCGCTCAAAAAGAAGAGCATTCTCATCTGCTTGGTAACAATATCACATCTTAGCATCAGCCTCTAAAATCATTGACTTTCTGTCAAAAATGTGTTTGAACTACTTCTTGTGCCTTTAGAACAACAATAACTTTCGAAAAGAAGATTGTTTCCTTTGACATATCTTTTGTTGCTACCAGATGCTGCAGTATTAATGAAACCTTTACTGAAACTACCAGAAGGAAGATAAAAATCGACTGAAAAGTATCCGAAAAGTTGGCGACAATTGGACACCGTCATAAGTCATCTGATGGGGATGATGTTTTCAACGTCAAGAAGTCATGCGCAGCCTATCATTTATGGTCTAATCAGCTGCCTGATTTTCCGCTGTTTCAACGAGCCAACATTCGAGTGACCTGTGTGGGTAAATCGCAGCGATCGGTCGCTGATTGTTGGCAGCGTGGAAATCGCAGGCAATCTGATGTATTCCGTGCGGTGTGTGGCAGTGTGAGCGCATAGCAGTGAATCTTTTCTCTAGTTATTAAGCACCCTTGTGCAGTTTCGTTTCATTTCTCTTCGTCCACGTCGAGCAATACACTAAGGCACAATTTATAGTTATTCAGCGGTTACCAACCACTTTCAGAAGTGAAGTTCAAGCCGAAGTTGTCACTTATGTTCAAATGTGTATAAATTCCGAAAGGAAAAAACCGCTGAGGTCATCGGTCCCTAGACTTATAAATTACTTACAGTAATCTATGATAAGAACAACAAATACACGCATACCAGAGGGATGACTCGAACCTCCGACGGGAGGGCCTGCATTCAATGACATGACCTCTCTAACCGCACGGCCACTCCAGGCCTCACTTGTGTTAAGAATTAACACAAAATACAACGTCCGATTTTGCTGTGATTAGAACTTCGAAGCTTCTGCTGTAGAAACAATATTGATGGGAAATATATAATAATATATACGTTTCACTGCGTTCCATCTGATTTTGAGTTATTTATGAAAGAACGACACAGATTACTAAAGTATTTACTTTGTAGCCAGTTTACGTACAGTGATACGAAATGGTCATTTTAGTTAAAATGTTCAAGGCAAATCTGTTGTACTGCTACACTCAAGTCCGTTTTATATAATCCAAAGCTCCACCCAAACTTTATGACAATGCAGTGTTGCTGCTGACAACATTTCTGTAGGACACAGATACTGCAAAATAAATTGTGTCAACTTTTGTACATGGACTGAAAGACTAATTAATGAAACAGAAATTGACGATTAATAAATGAAGAACGATTTATATATATTAGTACACTAGAAGAATGTGCACAATCCACTCGGACACAGTGAAAAATGTTATAGATTCTGTATAGCAACCTACAGTTCCAAAGAAAAGAGTTTCAACTTAAGTTTAATTACTCACATATCCCATTTATATTTACTTTTTGCAAGTATACCTTTCGATACGAAGATCAACTACCGCTGCTGCTAAGCATAACAGTTATTTTTCCTTTGCATATTATCTCAACGCAGTGTTCCTTGTAATAATGGTAGATATTGCTTTTCTAATCTCTTGTGCATGGCGTTGACTAGGCGATGCACTGATTGCAGCGACATTGCTTGCGATGGAATGCTGCGATCCGTCACTGGTGTGTGGTGCGCTTTAGACCTTACGACTATATACGGGGTTAAATGTACTTAGGCATTCAGCCGTGTGGAATGAACATTGACCCGGATACATATGAGAAAGTTATTGGTTCTCTGTAGCACTCATTTTCGCGAAATGGTTGATGGATTGAAAAACACAAATAACTGAAACACAGACTGCGCTGCCTAATTTTATAGTATTCATAGTTAGTTAAATACAGGGACGAAACACCATAAAATCATTCTTCACTATTATTGTATGCCGTCCCTCAACCCTACCGCGATATCTAAGATGAGTAGCAGTATATTACTCCCATAGCATTACTTACTTATCATCTATCGTGTGGCACACATTATGAGTTTCTGAGACACAAGAACAGCTATACATAAACAAAGATTATTAAACTACTGCATATCAACAGTTTAACATAGTTCTCCAGCACAACACAAATAACATTATTATAGGCAAATATAAAAGGCTTTTTTTCAGTTTATCACATACTCGCCGTTCTAAGGTCCTCGGAGAGGCTCTTATACGTACGTACGGAACATGTTGATACAACAGGAGCAACTGTCTCTCGTTCCGCACCATGATCACGAGAAGGTGACGAAGATTTGCACCAACTCTGGAGAGAATCTGCACATTTCCCATGGACCGTACGGGTGCGGTTCAAATTGCCCGAGGCTGGTCTAATCGAGGGAGTGTCTTCTGAATGCACGGCAGTTTCATGCATGTGGAGGACGGTTATGTCGCCAACAACGCTTCCATTCGTGAAGGGTTGAATGTCTTGAACAGAGCGGGCTGTGTAGATCTTAATCTGTTTCGATCCACATCGTCTAATAATGAAAAGTCGGAGTTACCGACAGCTTTATGTTATTTACGTTGTAGCACACATGCACAGTGCATTGTTCTTCAGTACACCGATCCGAATGCTGATACATGAATAGTGTCTGCCGACGATATTCAACTAGTGCCACATAGTTTATGCAGAACGCCTTTTCTGGTTTTGAGCTTAGAAGAGTTCGTGTCAGGTACTCCTTATACGAAAGCGCCCTGGGAATAAATAACAATTGTCTGAACAACTTGTCGTTACAGTGACTTCTAGTTGCACGTCAGATGGCAGCAGCCGATTTACCCCATCGCAAATTTCATGGGATTGTTGTACCATGCTTAACAATAGAATGATAGGGATCAATCGTTGCAGATCTAACGGCAGAAGCTAATTTAGGCCTACGTTAATGAAAATTTCATAGGATTTCAGTAATGTGATTAAAATAAATTGCTTCCGATGTTAAGAATCTCGAGGAATAGACTGAAGACAAACTGAACAGTGCCAAAACTGACTTATAAACAATGAGTGACACGCTTGGCAAATGTATTCATGGCTGAATAAATAGAATAAGCAACTTTAAACGTGCAAGTCTTTCATCTGAAACACAGCTTAGCTAACGCCTAATAAGGACAAGCAATAATTACATACAGAAATTCTTTTTATGTTTGTGAACCTTGGGCCGATACAAGGCACTTGTAAATATAGCTGAGCTTGTAAATATATCTTAGCTTCAGGTGCCAACCACGTACAGACACGAACGCCGTACACAACAGTCAGCGTAGACAACGGCCGGTTGTCCCGCTCGACCACCAGTTGTCTACCCGACCAATAGTGCGAGGTATACAAGTCTCAGGCCGACTTTGTCTCACATATACTCCCTCAAACAGTATTAACTCCAGAACAGGCAACTGTTATAGGGTGTACCAGTAGCACAAAGAGAACGTTAGTGTGTACTAAATAAGAAAAACACACAAGGGCCCGAAGGCGCCGGTCAAACCCACAACCCAGCCTAAGAGATACGACAAATCGTAAAAATTACTATCGAATTAATCGCGCGGCCCAATACACAACGAACACGCTACCACTCAAATTGCTTAAAAAATTATGCTACCATAATGAACTGAAGGCAGTGCACTTACAACAATATTAGATAAACCTTTTTTTCGTACGTCCATATTTAAATTGGACGATGGTGAGACTTCAGATCGTATTTTTATTAAAAATGAAACTCCTCCAGCTGTAGTTAAGATTTCGTATTTATTTGGCTACTAGTTTCGACGTTGCGTCAACGCCACCTTCAGGCCGGTACTCTTTGATGATACCAGTTGTGTGTGCCTGAGTACTAGAAGTCCGAGGTGAGACCAATACGTGCTGCCCGCTATCCGTGTGGAGCACGTATTGGTCTCACTGCGGACTTTGTGTCGTGCAGTCATCAAGGGTACACGACCGGTGCTTCGGCTCCAAAAGCCCATATCGATGTTGTTTCGCTGAATGGTTCGCACAATTACACTTGTTGATGGCCCAGCATTGAAATCTGCAGAAGGGTTCCACTTCTGTGATGTTGAGCGATTCTCTTCAGTCGTCTTTGGTCCCGTTATTGAAGGATCTTTTCTAGCAGCTGATCTGATGTTTTACCGGATTCCTTACATTCACGGTAAACTCGTGAAATGGTCGTACGGTAAAATGCCCACTTCATCGCTCCCTCGAAGATGCTGTGTCCCGTCGCTCGTGCGCCGACTAAAACACCACGTTCAGACTCACTTAAGACTTGATAACCTGCCATTGTATCAGCAGTAAACGATCTATCAACTGCTTCAGGCACTTCTTGTCTTATATAGGCGTTGCCGATCGCAGCGCCATATTCTGCCTGTTTGCATATCTATGCAGGTTTCTTTAGCACTATAATGTATAATCGGCTAACGACCGCTACACTTCCTAGCTACGTCGTTCATCACAAAACGCGCTCAAAACAGCCGGCGCCGACCCGAACGGACATTTTCATGGCGAGGGTGTTCGCCGCCAAGGCTACCTCTCGTGTCCACTGCCAAACACACGCTGTTTCTAATTGCCCTTGTGAAACGTCCCCTTTGAACAATTTATACAGGACTGTCCTTAAACTGACACACAATGTTTTTAGCGCAACGCAATCTGACTTTCAAAAATCCCTACAAAAGAATGGCCCTGACTAACATTAACCTATACGTTTCACAAATCACTTACCTCACAAAAATCTTCATTACTCGAACTACTGCAATACAGCGAGCGCCACTACTGCCAGCTAAATAAAAGATTCAAACTACAGAAGGCACTAACTACTGATAGGGATAGTTAGCAAATGAAAGATATTAATAGAGAACAAACAATGTATTTACCTTGATATCATCATATATAAATATAGCAGTTCATGACAAATTTCAAAACTCCGCCATCTCTCTCCCCACATCCACCACTGCTGGCGGCTCACCTCCAACTGCGCAACGCTACGCGCTGTTCACATGCAGCTGCCGCTGCCCAACACTACAATGGCAGACAACAATGCAAACTAGACACAGACTGCACACAGCACAGCAAGTGATTCTCACAAAGAGCGCTACGTGGCGTTACCAATAAGAAAACCTAAACAGCCTACTTACACTTGACACAATTTTTTAAAAAGGGGACTAAATCTTTGTGCTCAGAAGAGCGCCATCATGCTTTTGAGGAGCTAAGAGAAGCTTTAACAGCGAGTCATATATAGGTAATTACGGATTTTAATAGAGAAATTCTATAATGCGAGGCGTCAAACCATGCACTTGGATGTGTGTCGTCACAAGAGGTAGAAGGAGTGGAACCTCTGGTAGTGTATACATCAAGGCAACTGAATTCTGCAGAAAGAAATTATTCCAGACGGTGAAAGAGATGTTGAGCCTTATTTATGGAATCACGTATTTCTAATGTTATCAATACTGTAAGATGTTTAGAGGAATAACAGATCACGCAGCATTAAAATGGCTGTTGGGGTTAAAGCATCCTTGATGTAGGTAGACAAGACGGGCATAAGACTAAGTGAATTTGATTTCGAAGTTACACATAAACTTGGGAAGCAACATGGAGATGCAGATGGCTTAAGTAGAAAAGTAACGATCTTACATGTTAGGGATAATAAGTGTAAGGAATTGCAAGGTGCACAAATAGCAGATGACGAATGTAAACAGTATTTTAAGCAGTCACAGTTTTGTATGCAGGATGGGTTACTATGCAGGAATGGAGTGCTATAAGAAACTCATAATCATATATCAACGGGTCACGGAGGTTGCAGATCTACCAACAGAAGCAGAAAAGTGTTGGTGGACGAATAGGCAGACAGATTTAAACCAGTAAGTGCGGAATTGCATACAGGGGGCACAGAGAGCGAACTTTTCTCGAACAAGCCTACCATTTCAGAGATTATCTGAAGCAACAGCACCATTCGAACTTCTGAGGGTTAACGTTTTAGCTCCATTCAGTAAAACACCTGCAGGGAACAGGTATGTGCTCACAATCAGAGATAATTTTTCGTGATATGTAGAAATGGTAGCAATGCCAAACCATCAGGCAGGAGCAGTGGCACAAGCACTTTAAAATAATTAGATATTGATGTTTGGAATGCCTGAAACAATAATAACAGGCGAGGGAACGAACTTCATGTCACATCAGTTCAAGCAATTGTGTAAGTTATTGAATGCGAAGAAGGACGAGTCCTCTACATCCAGAAGCCAAAGGCAGGGCTGAAAGAGTGCAGAGGACAGTCGGAAAGATGCTAGGTTAGTATGTTCACTTACATCACACGAAATGGGGTGTCCGCCTACAACTCAGAGCAGCATACCAATACAGAACTGTCACCACATGAAGTATTATATAGTAGTTAAAAGCTAGATAACGACAATCGTGCATGTATGGCGGGTTAAACCTTTTAAAGGGAGTCGAGAAGTTATTAAAGGGATAAGAGACGCGGACCAGAAAAGGACAGTGAGCGGAAAGGTATCAGAAGACAAAAAATACGTCGGGAATCAAACACTAACGCGGAACCTGTATGGATTAAGGCCTAGGAGGTAATCATTTAATATATCTTTTTAGGTTAGCGATGGACTGAATGTGATTAGTATAAGGAGCAACTTTCCGTTTGTCTGTCACGATTTCAGGGGTAACACCGTGAATATTTCGCAGCCTCGTTTCTGTTGGCGTGCTGCAGATTGAACCAGCTTAAATGAAATTCTAGTCTATAAACGCTCTTCTGAAGCAATAGGAGGGTCGAGTATCCCTGCAAACCTTATTGCGGCATGTAAATTCATGTCACCAAAATCAGAATTGACTGTTATCATTCCAACCTTCGCAGCGGCACTTGTTCTGCTGAGCCTAGTCCATGTTTTTTTATGTAGAAGACTTAGCTTCTCTATGTCCTGTTACATTTTTGTACGTTCTCACGGAAAAACCCTGTATAATACTACACTGCATATTATATCGTAAAATATAGACACAGCAAAACAGTATTATCAGTATCACCACCACTACCAACACGAGTATCACGTACTGCATGTAGATTCCAGTGGACTGGATATCCCAAGCTACAGAATGAAGCAACAGAAGAAATCTGAACGCACACGGGGGTATTACTAAGAATAATTGTTCCATTTTAGCTTTTGAGTTGGGAAAAAAAGAGCTACAAGTGATTCCACAAGAAGGCTAATAATGGAATAAGGTGCATGGTGTTTGAGTTAAGGAGTACGGTGCGAGGTCACGTGGAAATGTGTAAGGTTAATTGACGTATCTAAGGGAACCATTTGTTACAATAATTCTTCAGGCGCGAAACAGGGAAAAAGGGCCAGTCACCAGAATCTCTAAAGGATAGTCCATTTTAATCGACACGAAGGACCTGGTCTTGATAAAAAAGAGGGCAGTGTGGTATACCGACTGTATTCGGTGAAAAATTACGCAAAAGTAGAAGTGAATTGAAACAGAGCCAGCAAAAGGTGGACGAGAGTGCCATGCATTGCAAAGCATCTGGCGTTTCGAAGCATAGCGAGCTGGCCACAATATAGCAAAAGCTGACTTTTCAGTACTTTAGTGGAAAGATGGAAGCCTTTCCTCATTTGCAAAATGGAAACGTTTAGACTATGTGCCTTAAGCCCTAAGCGAACATAGTCTGGTAAGTACCCAGCCATTCGTGTACTAAATCATTGTCATAACAGTATCACAGTCTACCCCACGATCCTGTGACACCCAGAGCAACACCCTGGAATGCAGGGTCCGCCGTTCGACCACAAGACAGGGCAGCCTGTCCTGAATCACGAGGGATTTGCCCATGTGCTAGACGAAGTTCACGGTCATCGTCAGCTGCGCCACCGCTCTGTCATCACTGTCGCAGAACGAGACATTGCCGACAGTGGTATTCGAGTGACACCATGCTCGGCCACGCTCTTTCCGTTGTCAGTGATGCCGGACGTCTTTTGTTTCGTATGAGAGGCAACTGGATTCCTCCAGGAAGCTCTTCTTGATGTGCTATGGCCGAGGGCTGGAATAAAGAAATTAATATAACAGATCTACTGTCGTCCTGACGCTTCACGGGTGTCAAACCGATGGTCAGTAAGGTTTTCAGTAAGGGTAACCTACTGTTTCCACCTCACATCATTCTTTGCCTACTCGTGTTACTGGTAAGACTATCGGATCAGAAGTGTACAGACAACATATATAGAGCCAGATTGGCCACTAGATGTGAAGGGAGTCAGTCCAGCCTGTAGAAAAGTAGGGGAACAGGAAGTACACTCCTGGAAATTGAAATAAGAACACCGTGAATTCATTGTCCCAGGAAGGGGAAACTTTATTGACACATTCCTGGGGTCAGATACATCACATGATCACACTGACAGAACCACAGGCACATAGACACAGGCAACAGAGCATGCACAATGTCGGCACTAGTACAGTGTATATCCACCTTTCGCAGCAATGCAGGCTGCTATTCTCCCATGGAGACGATCGTAGAGATGCTGGATATAGTCCTGTGGAACGGCTTGCCATGCCATTTCCACCTGGCGCCTCAGTTGGACCAGCGTTCGTGCTGGACGTGCAGACCGCGTGAGACGACGCTTCATCCAGTCCCAAACATGCTCAATGGGGGACAGATCCGGAGATCTTGCTGGCCAGGGTAGTTGACTTACACCTTCTAGAGCACGTTGGGTGGCACGGGATACATGCGGACGTGCATTGTCCTGTTGGAACAGCAAGTTCCCTTGCCGGTCTAGGAATAGTAGAACGATGGGTTCGATGACGGTTTGGATGTACCGTGCACTATTCAGTGTCCCCTCGACGATCACCAGTGGTGTACGGCCAGTGTAGGAGATCGCTCCCCACACCATGATGCCGGGTGTTGGCCCTGTGTGCCTCGGTCGTATGCAGTCCTGATTGTGGCGCTCACCTGCACGGCGCCAAACACGCATACGACCATCATTGGCACCAAGGCAGAAGCGACTCTCATCGCTGAAGACGACACGTCTCCATTCGTCCCTCCATTCACGCCTGTCGCGACACCACTGGAGGCGGGCTGCACGATGTTGGGGCGTGAGCGGAAGACGGCCTAACGGTGTGCGGGACCGTAGCCCAGCTTCATGGAGACGGTTGCGAATGGTCCTCGCCGATACCCCAGGAGCAACAGTGTCCCTAATTTGCTGGGAAGTGGCGGTGTGGTCCCCTACGGCACTGCGTAGGATCCTACGGTCTTGGCGTGCATCCGTGCGTCGCTGCGGTCCGGTCCCAGGTCGACGGGCACGTGCACCTTCCGCCGACCACTGGCGACAACATCGATGTACTGTGGAGACCTCACGCCCCACGTGTTGAGCAATTCGGCGGTACGTCCACCCGGCCTCCCGCATGCCCACTATACGCCCTCGCTCAAAGTCCGTCAACTCCACATACGGTTCACGTCCACGCTGTCGCGGCATGCTACCAGTGTTAAAGACTGCGATGGAGCTCCGTATGCCACGGCAAACTGGCTGACACTGACGGCGGCGGTGCACAAATGCTGCGCAGCTAGCGCCATTCGACGGCCAACACCGCGGTTCCTGGTGTGTCCGCTGTGCCGTGCGTGTGATCATTGCTTGTACAGCCCTCTCGCAGTGTCCGGAGCAAGTATGGTGGGTCTGACACACCGGTGTCAATGTGTTCTTTTTTCCATTTCCAGGAGTGTATTTTGTCGGGAATAAAGAGGCGGTAACAGCACAAAGAGTCGATCAGTAGAGCTCAGAGACATCAAACGTGAGCGAGTTGTTGGTCACCACCTGAGTGACAGATCCACCAGGAACATTTAGATCCTTCTAAAGCTGCCCATTTCGACCGTAGATGATGTGATTATGAAACGGACAACCACAAGTAAACCAAGACCTGGCAGTCCACACATACCGGCAGAGTGGTATAACATCACTAGCTGTTTGTCTGCTACTGACCAAGAACTGAGAAACAGTGCCTTAACTTGAGAATCGTATAGATAGGTATATGGCGTGAGTTGGCTGGATCATGAATGTGACCTACTGATTGAAAGTACTCGAACTCCCTGTGCTGAGGCGAGGCAGTGGGTGGGTATTGCAGTCATTTGGGCTGCAGAACTGATGTAAACTGGAATTCACGCGATGATTAGTGCACTGTACAGTAATATATTTGTAATCATATAACAAATATGGCAAAGTATGACAATTCCAGATGTAAGAGCGTCGAATATTCACCAAATACTGACCGTCATCCAGGCATAGTACTGTAAAGTTGATCACAGCGCTAAAATTACATTAAAAAGATGAAAGCAATAAAATTTTTACCATAATTGTACAATAAGTGTTTAAAAAGATTTTAACATTATATTAATGTACAAAGTGCACCACAAATCTTGCGACCTGCCCTCTGATATCGATCCATCTTATCTTGCGCTCTTTGGCCACTTCTGTCAGAACTTCCGGGTTCCTGGGCAGCGATGCCCTCTGAGGAACTAATAGCTGAGGAACAGTATAAGCAGTATAGAAGAGAGTCGCCTGGACGTGGACCTTGGCTGTCCGTGGCTTGTTAGCATCGGCGGTGGGCCTGTGGCCTGGACGGAAAGGGCAGTGTGCGTCGTCACGCCCGACCTACCATGTAGTCTCTGATCTGTAATACGGTGCCGTACAGAGATTTACAAGAGAAACGGTACTGAAACGACTTCACAGCAGAATATCGGGCTCCAATGGTGAGAAATTTCTTAGTTCAGCTCAACCATACTGCCTGTATAGGCTTCAAGTATTGTAGCCGTTGACCGTTTTGCTCATTCTGTCTGATTCTCCCCACGTCCTGTACTGGCGTAAGTGGCGAATTGTATGCTCTGTTATCGTGATTATTATTATTTCTTTCATGTCTCAGGCGTTATGTCTGGTTAAAAATGGAAAGTGTCGCGGACCTTGATCAAGCGTGACTTCCTTTTAACTGTACGGTATATGTTACATTGCATTTAGGAACATTCGGGTAGTTGAACAAGTGTCAATAATTACAGATTTCTGTAGTTGTATATATAACTTTGGATGCAGCTGTATTGCATTGACGTACTGGTGGATATTGTGTGGTATGACTCCTGTAGTTGATAGTATAATTGGTATAATGTCAACTTTATCCTGATGCCACATGTCCTTGACTTCCTCAGCCAGTTGGATGTATTTTTCAGTTTTTTCTCCTGTTTTCTTTTGTATATTTGTTGTATTGGGTATGGATATTTCGATTATTCGTGTTAATTTCTTCTTTTTAATGATGAGTATGATGTCAGGTTTGTTATGTGGTGTTGTTTTATCTGTTATAATGGTTCTGTTCCAGTAAAATTTGTATTCATCGTTCTCCAGTACATTTTGTGGTGCATACTTGTACGTGGGAACATGTTGTTTTATAAGTTTATGTTGTAAGGCAAGCTGTTGATGTATTATTTTTGCTACATTGTCATGTCTTCTGGGGTGTTCTGTATTTGCTACTATTGTACATCCGCTTGTGATCTGATCTACTGTTTCTATTTGTTGTTTGCAAAGTCTGCATTTATCTGTTGTGGTATTGGGACCTTTAAGAATACGCTTGCTGTAATATCTGGTGTTTATTGTTTGATCCTATATTGCAATCATGAATCCTTCCGTCTCCCTGTATATATTGCCTTTTCTTAGCCATGTGTCGGATGCGTTTTGATCGATGTGTGTCTGTGTTAGATGATACGGGTGCTTGCCATGTAGTGTTTCCTTTTTCCTATTTACTTTCTTCGTATCTGTTGATGTTATGTGATCTAAAGGGTTGTAGAAGTGGTTATGAAATTGCAGTGGTGTAGCCGATGTATTTATATGAGTGATTGCTTTGTGTATTTTGCTAGTTTCTGCTCGTTCTATAAAGAATTTTCTTAAATTGTCTACCTGTCTATAATGTAGGCTTTTTATGTCGATAAATCCCCTTCCTCCTTCCTTTCTGCTTCCTTTATTATTATTATTATTATTATTATTATTGATCTAATATCCGCAAGCATCGTCAAACGCATTGGCATTCCGTTGCAACCCTACAAAATTGTTTATCTAATATGTATTTTTGTTCGTCTCTCTGTTTTATTTGTTGAAAGAATGCTTTTTTAAAATTATTTGTTGTGTACTATGTAAGCTACAAAAATAATCTGCAGTTCAGGCACATTTACTCTCGAAGTTATGTTATATAATGTTTAATGGAGTCATTACTGACATATTAGCCTAATGTTCTGAGCTCAACAAATATTCCTTGTATTAGAACGTAATTGGTCAGTGCTCAGAAGGTGGGGTAAAATTGTCGCACGATTGTTCATGAGCCTTTGCACTACTATTGGAAGTCAAACGCAAGCGGACGTTAAGATACAGGAAAAAAATAAAAATAATATTTATGGCTAACTCATTTAGGTACCTAGCCACTTGAATTGTTTGCAGCGTTGAATTATCTTGCCAGGTGGTACATTCCAAGTTACATTTACCAAATATATCGCCTTTGCCGATTGACCACGTATATTATCCAGTGTTTCAGTAAAACTGCCTTGGAGTGTAGCACTGCATCGTTAATAATTCTGAATATGCTACAATTAATGTCATATGTGTCTCTGTGTAGTAACTGATTAAATGACGGTTAATCATGGGATAGTTATTGTTAAAAAGCTGTCGGAATAATAATATGGGCCATAGGTGCTTTCGGTGAGACCAATACTGTTGCTTTCTTTCAATAAAATTCGTAATTGGGTATTAATGTTAATTACTAGAATAATGTTCTAAGATTATTTATTTTTGTTGCCTCTCCCGTTCTCTAGCCCTAAGATTCTTCTTAAATTTATTGTTTTGCTGAAAGTCATACATACTGTTTATTTCGCATATGCAAATGGACTTCGTCCAAACTTTAAGGGTCCTGGTTCAAAATGGTTCAAATGGCTCTGAGCACTATGGGACTTAACTTCTGAGGTCATCAGTCCCCTAGAACTTAGAACTACTTAAACCTAACTAACCTCAGGACATCACACACACCCATGCCCGAGACAGGATTCGAACCTGCGACCGTAGCGGTGGCGCGGTTCCAGACTTTAGAGCCTAGAACCGCTCGGCCACACCGGCCGGTTCCAGCGTCATAAGAAATTTTAGAAGGTTGTCTGCCATTAGAAAACATTTGTACCATTTCCAACACTTACTGTTTTTACGAATAAGAGGAACATATATTTAAAGATATTCTGACACTAGCGCAATTTAAACAGTTATTAGTCCTTCAATGTAACATTAAAAGTGCGGTACAGTAAAACTTGATCGAAGTGGAAGGTGTATAATCTGGAAATCTGTCCAAACCGTACAAGTATTTAAGTCCTGCAATTTTTATTTTTTTTTTTTTTTCTTGTATAAAGTCGAACGTGCCTTTCACGGAAACGATATGCAAGTTTTAAGATTTCATTAATAATTCATTGTATAATGCGGAAAAGAGCTTACGCAGTATTATTGTATTACAGTAGACATTAGTAATGCACGACTCTACAGGGACGTTACTCTTAACGCAAGGATTGTACAGCCTGCCCATGCTGTTAAGAGGCGCAAAACCAAGAGAAAAGGTTCGGCGCAGCGCTGCGCTGCGCGTGTGGACATCAATTCGCGCAGCTCGGTGCAATAACAAGCTACACGCAGTGTCCGGACATCAAACGAAATGGTACATTTGTGAGCACTCTGTTTTCTGGCGTTCCTCGTTTTTCATTACTACTAACGTGCGCGGGTACACACTGGAACATTGTTGCGTACCTACGAACACTTTGCTGCAATCTGAGCAGTGCAACAGGTGGGTATTGTTCCACAAAATATCGGGAGAACAGCTGGATGTTTGGAATTTCCTGCCACAATATTTCGGTGCAGAGTCTTCAGGTGATACGGGCGGAAACGCACTGAGCTCTGGTATTTACGGCCCCGCCGGCACATGCGTGGTGGAATTACTTGGCATTGCGCGTGCGCTGCTTGAGCGCGTTCCATTCTGCTGCGCCACGCGCCATGCATGGGTATTGTTAGGTTAGACAGTGGTTTTACCCAGTAAGGATCACATTCCAAAGAAATACACTGTGTGCATTATTTTGTGCCAGTTTCGAGTGACTAGAAACACTTTAATTAATAACATTATGTCGAACGAAAATTATGTGTCGCTAAAACCTAACTGAAAGATTAAGGTAATCGAGGCGAGTAAAGAAGCCGAACTCTCTGTGCGTGAAATAATTTTACATTTAAAATGCGGTAAAGCTAAAATTTATGATACTTTAAGGAACAAGGCTATGATACGGGATGAAAAAATGAAAAGAGAGGCGAAGAAATTAACGAGACAGTGTGGGACTCGTTCATAAGTGCTTGGGATTAAGGGAAATAGAGCCCGACACTGTTATCAAGTGCTTCAACAAAGCAGGGTTTGGAGGTCAAGAAAAAGACCGTACTGTGGCCATGGAAGCTCCAGAAAATGCAGCAGCAGTTTCTGGATTAACAAAAATGAAAAACATTTCCTCTAGTGCAGATTTCTACATTCGAAGTGATGACTGTCAGTCAGCTCATTCCACCTTTACTTCAGCAGGAGATTTAATACAAATCTGCAACACATAAGGTGATCAGGAAGAAACAAATGAAGAAGAAGAGGAGTAAAATGATGTCCCAAGAAATATTAATAGGTCTGAATAAGTTACTGCAGACATCAACTATGTTATGCAAGTTGCAGCACACGCAGTTCTCCCAAGCTGTAGAACCTATAATATAGCGCAAAAAATTGCACAGAAAAAACAGTTTAAAACAGGAAATTCTAACAGGTGTCCCTCCTTGACATATGGTAAGAAAAGAGAATGCAAGACAAATACAACAGTTGTCAGTTACAACCTTGCAATAAGACAACCAAAGGAGGCATCCTGGAAGGCATTCTGTGAGGAAGTGGAAGGCACGGCTGCACAATCCAGACTTCACAAGATTCTCGCTAGAGTACCATTTAACCCAGGAGGTACGTTGAGGAAAGAGGATGGGGAATACACAAAGACAGCACATGAGACGCTGGAATTGCTCCACAAAACTCAATTTCCTCCAATATGCTCTGCCGGCTAACACAGATCAGTATGTGACCCCAGAGAGACAACGGTTCTCAGACACTCGAAGAATGGTGCAAATGGCTCTGAGCACTGTGGGACTTAACATCTGAGGTCATTAGTCCCCTAGAACTTAGAACTACTTAAACCTAACTAACCAAAGGATATCACACACATCCATGCCCGAGGCAGGACTCGAACCAGCGACCGTAGCGGTCTCGCTGTTCCAGACTGCAGCGCCTAGAACCGCACGGCCACACTGGCCGGCCACTCGAAGAGAGGACTGGGAATCGGCCAAGGAGTGTGTGAACTTCAACAAAATCCAGTGGGCAGTGGGAACATTCCAGCCGTTCAAGTCACCTGGCCCAGATGGAATTATTCCAGCTCTCCTGCAACAGGCAGGAGGAAAGCTTATAAGAATCCTATGCTGGCTATTTAGGGATAGCTTAGCAGTAGGAATCATTCCCAATGTTTGGAGGACAGTGAAGGTTATCTTCATTCCAAACCCAGGGAGAACTGATCATACCAAGGCAAAGGATATGAGACCAATCAGTCTGTCCTCCTTCATTCTCAAAACACTGGAAAAAACTGGTTAATGTATACGTTGGGGACAGGAGGCTGAACCAACACGCACACCAACAAGGTAAATCATGTGAAACAGCTCTCCACAAACTCGTCGGGAAGGTGGAAAAAGCACTTCACTTCCAAGAAATAGCCCTCTGCATCTTCCTGGATATCGAGAGGGTCTTTAGCAACACGACCTTCGATTCCATGGTAAGGGCAGCAGAGGTGCATGATCTGGGGACCACTATATGTAGGTGGACCAGAGCCATGCTTAGTGAATGGAAGGTAGAGACTACCATGATGAATGAAAAGATAGTAATTAAGACCAGTAGAGGCTGCCCACAAGGAGGAGTTTTGTCCCATCTATTGTGGAATCTAGTGGTCAACGAACTCATTGAGGAACTAAATTCCAGACAAAGCTTCTGCCAAGGATACGCAGATGACCTTGTAATAGTAATACTTGGCAAATTCAATGACACAGTTAGGAATATGGCACAAGGTGGGTTGGACATTGTGCAAAAACGTTGCATTAAACAGGATCTGAGACTTAATCCTAAGAAGACTGTTGTGGTGCCATTTACTAAGAGACATATTCAGAATGCAAGTTGGAATCTAAAGCTCTTCTATGAAACTCTACCTGTGAAGGGGAGAGTGAAATATCTAGGGGCAACCTTGGATGAGAAGCTAACTTGGACCCCTCATATTGAGAGTATCTGCTCCAAGGCAAAAAGCACTTTAATGAGTACTAGGAGGGCTTGTGGCAAAAACTGGGGGTTAAGCCCCAGGGGCATGCACTGGATATACACCACAGTGGTTAGACCTAGGATTTCCTATGGGGCCATAGTGTGGTGGAAGAAGGTAGAACAGCGAGTTGCTGCTAAAGAGCTTGCTAAGGTGCAGATATTGGCCTGCTCAGCCCTAAACGGGCGGAATTAGCCGCACACCAACCGCTGCAATGGAAGCCATGCTGGACATGCCTCCACTTTACCTTTGGGTTAAGATGGAGGCAGCAACTGCGGCATACAGACCTAAAACTGGCCAAAACTGGATCTCATTTGGATATCCAGAATCACACACTAACATAGTGAGTGAGGTAAATATAGGTATGGCTGGGGAAATGCCCGCTGCTTCGACAAGCCTTACAATATAATAATTTGGAAGTAGGGAGCAGTGTGAGTAAACTGTTAGACACCATACGGGGGACATCGTTTGGTCCACCTATGGGTCGAAAACAGATCTAGGCGTTGAGGCAGGGTTGTACGGGATTCAGCCAAGACTGGAGAGCAGCATATATCTAGGGAAACTGGACTCTGTATTCCAAGCCGAAATTACTGCAATGAGGACATGTGTGGAGAAGAATATGAGTAGGTGCTACAATGATCGTAGCATCTACATCTATTCAGACAGCCAGGCAGCCCTGAAATTATTGGCAGCTCCTGCAACAATATCTAGGATTGTTGCAGATTGCCACAGTGTTCTGGTGGAGCTAGGGGAAAGCAATAGGATGTACCTAGTGTGGGTCCCTAGCCACTAAGGGATCTGTGGCAATGAACAAGCCAATAGATTGGCTAGGATGGGGGCAACAACTCCATTTATTGGACTGAAACCCGTCTTGACAATCACCAAGACTATGATCATAATTAGAACTACGGAACTGGCTTAGCAAACAGCACGAAGGATATTGGACCAGGGTCTATAAACAAAAACATGATAAGGTAATGATGCCCAAGCGATGTTTTAAAAGAAGCTCTGTAATCCTGGGATTGAACAGGAAAGAGATCAAACTCATGACTGTAGTGATGACCGGGCATGGGAACCTCAAGTAACACCTTCACCCAATGGCTGTAATGGAAGAGGACCCTAAATGTTGGATCTTTGATGAGGGTGAAGAAACTCCATCACACCTAACCTTTGAATGCATGGCATTGGAGAGTAAAAGATACAGAATCTTCGGGCCAACTAGACCTGAAGAAATTGTGTCTAAAAAAAAACTGGTAGAGGGACTCCTTGCACTATTTAAGGGCACTAGTTGGCTTTACTAGATATATAGGGAACGATACCTCGCAATAAACGTAGTCTCGGTGCGGGCAGTGGCGGGTTAGACCTAAGCTGTTTTAGCTCTCCTGTTAAAATCAAATCAAATACAACAATAAATTAAGTTGGAGTAAAAATAATGAAATGCAATATTATTTATCAATTACTTTTGTATTATAGCATTCTGTAGCGTAATACATATTAAATGAACGTGTACTATGCAGAAGTGAAGGCACATAAATAAGTGCATAATCGCAAATTCATACTTTTGTACACAAGACAAATTTTATAGAACCTAGTGAGTTTTCTTAAACCCAGAAACTTGTACAATTTGGAATATTATTTTAGTCTACTGTGACTCTGTTTTGAGCAAGTTTTACTGTCAAATTTATTTAATTTGGAATATTTCTTAATCAAATTTATTGGAGGTATAGTGATCTTACATGTTTAAGTGATCGAATATTGCATTTACTGAAAGTTGTGCATCCCTTTTATTTGTATATTTTCTAATTATGTCCGTGTTGTTCACCGAAACTGAAATATTGTTGAATAAATGCTGTTAGATAGTATGTTTTTAACTTTCACTGGGTTCAGCTCATAACCACTTCCCAAGTCATTTCAGTGGTACCAGAGCCTGGTTGTGTGAAACTGGGTGGGGGTCCTGGTTTAGTGTAACATTACAGAAGATTGTAATTTATGTGCCATATATTATTTGGAAGTTTCAAGTAACTGTGATGCACCTTGTTCAGTGGGACAGAGAGACATGCTTGGAATCTCGTATTTAATGAATGGACAGTTACAATATGAACTTTCGATATGCGGGCCATGTTACTGAATTGAGTCTTTGTTTGTGAGATACATTCAACCGAGACAATAATATAGTAAACTGTCAAGAAGGTTTATAAAGGACGTGAAGGTTCAGTGACTGCTCAGGCTAACCCTCATCAGGGAGCTGTAATCACAGAAAGAGATTGCTTGGAGTAGTGGGAGATGTTTGACAAGCCTCGGAATCCACTGTGATCGGTTCATTGATGCTAGTGAACAGTTGAGTTTGCTTTGGCTAATGGTACGGCTGGAAAGCCAAGCCAAAGCATTATAGGTCATTGATTCAATAGTTCTACAATTGATGGATCCATTATCTTAAGGGAAACTGAGTCGAGTTGTTACAGAAGCTATTGAGAAGTTCGAGTTCTTATCTGTGTTCTGCAAAAGGGTACTTGCGCGGTATTTGTCAAGACGGTATTGGAGCGACTTATTTAGCGAGCACATTTATCAGGTGCACGAGCTTAAATGAACATTAGAATCTTATACTGAAGTTATTTACATTTCAATAGCTACTTCGTGTAGTACAATTCCCAAAAGAAAAGCTGTGAGTAATACCTTGGAAAAGCTAGATCTGCAAGGTTCGCAGGAGAGCTTCTGTAAAGTTTGGAAGGTAGGAGACGAGATACTGGCAGAAGTAAAGCTGTGAGGACCGGGCGTGAGACGTCCTTCGGTAGATCAGATGGTAGAGCACTGGACCGCGAAAGGCAAAGGTCCCGAGTTCGAGTTTCGGTCGGGCACACTGTTTTAATCTGCCAGGACGTTTCATATCAGCGCACACTCCTCTGCAGAGTGAAAATCTCATTCTGGAAGCTATGACTAGTAGACCAGTGGTGGGTTTAGTTTCCCAAGAAACCTGACAGTTTTTATGAATTGGACGGATTAGTCTTTGGGGTTGAAAGGTGCGATTCGACGATCAAATATGTGATTCTGCATCGAATAATCTTAATTCACGATGAAATGAAATAGCACATCCAGTTGATTGGTGGAATGTCAGAGCTTCAGGGGAGTGCTTCCTATGCAGTTAGGTTGTGCACTTGGTACATAATTGTCCTGCGGCACTTGAGAAGAAGGGGCAACGCTGATGTCCTAGCCGCCGGGGATGCCTGTGTGCCCTAGTTGCTGGCTGTAAGAAATTCAAGGCCCCACACTGAGTATATTTCCCTTTCATTTATACCTCTGTAAATCAGGAGCCGGTTTACACCTTCATTGCGTCTGGTAGCAATGGCTCTCTAATGGACTTGTAAGGGCATGAGACTTAATTTGGTATCTCTAAATTGCCTAGTTTGGAGGGGTATCAGGTGTGCAGTCGCATTGTTAATGATGACAGTTTACCTGTCAGGGAAAAAGAGCCTTTGGGAGTTTTGATGGAGAGTAGCAGTGCGTTGTTGGCATGTGATTCTTTGAAATGCACAGTCTCTGAGTTGAATTATGTCAAGAAAGCTGGGATCATATCAAGAGGATTGGTGCTTTAAAATTTTGACCTAACGTCTGAACATAGCCTAGATAGACAATATGTGTAATGAGTGCAGAAAATTGTCTCTTTGACATCTCTCTTTCACATAAACGACAAGGATTTGCATTTTTACAGCTACTGAGTGAATATCTTGTGGTACTAATTAATAAACTGAGAGCAACCGGTAAGATCCGATACAAGTGTCAGCTAACTGATTCTGTTCTAGTCAATCAGTCTCAGTATCGCTTGGCACCGCCCAAATGAAGTAAACGTGCATGATCATTGATCAGCTTCTAGCCAAGGGGGTGGTGAAATCATCAGTACCTGTACATATCAAACATCATAACCGAATTGAGAAGGGTACCTAGTAGTAATCGATTATTGTAGGGTGAATCAGAAATTAGTTTTGGAGTCATTGCCATTGCCGATGTACATAATTGTTTCACGTGGTTCTTCTGTGATCAGCATTTCACTGTATTAGATATAAATTGGGTTTATCATCGGGTGCAGCAAGATGAAGAGTCCAAGGCAGTGACAGCTTTTTCTACTGACTGGAATTTACTTGAATACAGTAATGTACCTTTGGACTGATCACTGGAACCGCTGTATTGTCTACACTGTGGGATTCCATATTGGAAAACCTAAAGTTTAATTTTGTTAACAATACTAAGATGACATTATCGATTATATTAAAATATTTCAGCAGGGCTGTTGTAGGGTTAGTACTCAGCCGTTTGCGGGAAGTGGGACTCACAGTCAAACTATTACTTAGAAAATTTCCTTCCTAAGTCATATTGTCTCAGTTGTGTAAGGGTAGTGGGATTGCGCAGATTGACGATGATCGAACCAAGGCTATTTATGAATTTCCTCTGCCGAGAGACAATGTAAGTGTTGATAGGTGTATCGGCATGCTCAATTCCTTTCAGAAGTTTCTTTCCAATTTCGCTCAGTTAGTGGCACCCCTTAACCTTGTGCACTGAGAATGTCAACCTTTTCAATGGGGTCCTATGCAACAAGCATCCTTTAACGCTCTTAAAACAGTAACGGCTGCAGATCACGTCTTGTCTGTACCTAACTTCGACGAACAGTTTACCTTACATAGGACTGTACACAGTTCAGGTGGCTATGCTGTGCCGCTGCAAGTCACAGGCAGAGAAGATCGTTGGGGTATGCCTCATCATACTTGTTGAGCGCTGAAGTCAAGTACTCGGTCAATGAATCAGAAACATTGCCGGTATTATTTTGGCTGAAAAAGTTTATGTTCTACCTCGAGAAACAACCTTTCATCTCGGAAACGTACACCCAAGCTTTGAGCTGGGTGTGGCAGAGCGGTTCTAGGCACTTCTGGAACCGCGCGACCGCCACGGTCGCAGGTTCGAATTCTGCCTCGGGCATGGGTGTGTGTGATGTCCTTAGGATACTTAGGTTTAAGTAGTTCTAAGTTCTAGGGGACAGATGACCACAGATGTTAAGTCCCATAGTGCTCAGAGCCATTTGAACCATTTTTGAGCTGGGTGTTGACGAGATAACGAAATATGGGGAGAATACCTAGGTAGGCCTTGAAAATATAGGGATTTCACTTTTAGGTTAGATGCATAAACAGACTGATAACTTATTTACGATGCGCTTAGTCGCATGTTTGAGCAAGAGGAGGTGGATAATGAGTCAGCCCGTGATATTGAAGAGCTAATATTTGTGGGTTCAGTCTAACGTAAAATGCCTGGGTATTTATTGATTTACTTTAGAAGCAGGAAGCCAAGCCACCGTTACTACAGATTAAACAATAACTTAAGGATGACCAGAATATATCCGGCTATTCCTTCATTAATGGTGCGTTGGGCTATCGCACGCTTTATGACATCAAAGACAAGATCAGTTTTCAGAAAGAACTAGATTCCCTGGTGCTCAACTGTTTCCACACATCCACGTGTGACAGGATTTGGGAGCATATAAAACTGGGGAGAGGATTATGAAACTTGACCTGGTCTACATAAGGATTTAAGGAAATTAGTGAGTCAGTGTGATAGACACATCAAAGCTAAACCTACCCTAATAACCAAATAGGGTTCAAATATTTCAAATGGCTCTGAGAACTGTGTGACTTAACATATGTGGTCATCAGTCACCTAGAAATTAGAACTACTTAAACCTAACTAACCTAAGGACATCACACACATCCATGCCCGAGGCAGGATTTGAACCTGCGACAGTAGCGGTCACGCAGTTCCAGATTGAAGCGCCTAGAACTGCTCGGCCACACCGGCCGGCACCAAATACGGTAACTTAGTTCACGTAGGGTGGTGCACACCATGGACAAGGTTTATGTAAGATTCAAGACTTTCCGGGCATACAGATTGTTGGATAAAATTTAGGGAAAACTGCCGGATATACGTTATTTCGAATCAGAGTTTTCTGAACACTGACAAGCAGTACACTAAGCTCTCCTATTTAACATCCCGTCGGCACACGGGTGATGTCTTAGTGTGAATTGCGCATGCGTTGCTTAAGCGCATGAGCTTCAGCTGTAAGTCTCTGCGCAGCTCTGTGTGCCCTCCGTGGTAAAAGCTCGCCTCTTCGATATCAAAATGATTGACTTCCAACAATAAGATCGCAGGACGACGCCGATTACTCCGAGCACTTTCTATAATCGGGTCCCATGTAGAACTTAATTGGAAATCGCCGTCTTGATTCGTAACTGATTCAGACATTCATATTTCCACTGATTAACAAAAAAAAGATCAAATGTCTGTGAAATCTTATGGGACTTAACAGCTAAGGTCATCAGTCCCTAAGCTTACACCCTACTTGACCTAAATGATCCTAAGGACAAACACACATACACCCATGCCTGAGGGAGGACTCGAACTTCCGCCGGAACTAGCCGTCCACTGATTCATTGATGACTGAGCTCCAGATGTCTGACGTATGAGCCACAAGTTTTGTTTCATTATATTTCATCGAATGACCAGTGAAAATACAGTGTTCTGCGATAGCTGACTTACTTGCTTGGAGAAGTCGAATACGCCGCTGAAATTCTATTACGCGATCCTCAACAGTACGCGTCGTTTGCCCTATGTTAAGATTTCCCTCATTCACACGGAACCCTGTAAGAATCACCTTTGCGCAGCTCTAAATTGCCTTTAACATATGCCGAAAGCGCTGATACTTTGCAAATGACCAGTGAAAATACAGTGTTCAGCGATAGCTGAATTCAAATTCAAATGGCTCTGAGCACTATGAGACTTAACATCTGTGGTCATCTGTCCCCTAGAACTTAGAACTACTTAAACCTAACTAACCTAAGGACATCACACACATCCATGCCAGAGGAAGGGTTCGAACCTGCGACCGTAAGGGTCGCGCGGTTCCAGAAGCGCCTAGAACCGCTCTGACACACCCATCTCAAAGTTGGTTGTTCGTTTCCAAGATGAAAGGTTGTTTCTCGAGGTAGAACATAAACTTTTTCAGCCAAAATAATACCGGCAATGCTTCTGATTCATTGACCGAGTACTTGACTTCAGCGCTCAACAAGTATGATGAGGCATACCCCAACGATCTTCTCTGCCTGTGACTTGCAGCGGCACAGCATAGCCACCTGAACTGTGTACAGTCCTATGTAAGGTAAACTGTTCGTCCAAGTTAGATACAGACAAGACGTGATCTGCAGCCGTTGCTGTTTTAAGAGCGTTAAAGGATGCTTGTTGCATAGGACCCCATTGAGAAGGTTGACATTCTCAGTGCCCAAGGTTAAGGGGTGCCACTAACTGAGCGAAACTGGAAAGAAACTTCTGAAAGGAATTGAGCATGCCGATAAACCTGTCTACACTTATATTGTCTCTCGGCAGAGGAAATTCATGAATAGCCTTGGTTCGATCATCGTCAATCTGCACACTCCCGCTACCCTTCCACAACTGGTCGCGCGGTTCCGGACTGAAGCGCCTAGAACCGCTCGGCTACATCGGCCGGCGCGATAGCTGACCTATTTGCTTGGAGAAGTCGAGTACGACGCTGAAATTCTATAATGTGATCCTCGACAGTACGCGTTGTTTGCCCTATGTTAAGATTTCCCTAATTCACACGGAACCCTGTAAGAATCAGCTTTGTGCAGCTCTAAATCGTCTTTAATATTTTCCAAAAGCGCTGATACTTTGCAAGGAGGTCGAATGATTATATTTATGAATTGTTAAAATTGTGCACATTGTAGCTGAAATTTTTCCAATATATGGTAGACATCCAGTGGTTTTGGAGGCCTCACCCTCTTACTGGTTCGGCCGTTTCCACGTCCGTAGCGCTCTCTATAGTTGTTGACACGAATACCTGTTGTTCATGAATATAGTTTGCAGGAGTTTCAGTTTCATTTACAGGCTATGGTGTCTGGAACGATATGGGCTCGATGGATCAAGGTCGTTAGAATGGCCATAGTTTGCGCAAGTTGACAGCTAGTAGGTTGCAAATAACTGTCAGTATGGGTCGCCTTTTGAAATACTGAATAACCAATTCTTCATCTATTTTACGTGTACAAAGACGTCTATAAATGGAAAGCAACCATCTTTCTCCACCACCATACTAAATTTTATTTTTTCGTATGAAATTCAGATGTTGAAGGAAATATCGGTGACTGTCCAAACGGCGAAGCCAGATTATAGAAGTGTCATCAACACATTGCCAACTATTGTTGGTTTTAAAATAGTTGAGACGAGTGCTCGCTCCTCAACTTCTTCCACAAGGGGAGATAAAGGATTTCCCAAAAACTCGTTGCTGAACAAGAAGTACGTGTAGGAGACGGTATACTCAAACAATGCTATATGTCAGCCACTGACCTACACCCAATGAGATGTAAGGAATCCACCAAAGGTACATATGTAAAAAGCGAAAAAACATCAGAACTGACCAACAATTCGCTACCTACCAGTTTAAGTGAATGAAGTCAAAATCACTTGATTTTCTTATATGATGTGAACATTTGCCTACAATGAGTCTGTGTAAAAGTACCAAGTATTAGGCCAAATCATGGGATCCTAGTAAGCGAGTGATACGATAAACAGGAAAACATCTAACAGTCCATTTCCAAAGGATGCCATTAAAAAACTGACACTGAATTGATTATTTCCTCCCAGGCTGTGCCAATTGCCAAAGATCTATGAAGAAGGTGTGCTTTTAAGAAATTCTTGTTTTTTGTCTTCGTCTTCTGACTGGTTTGATTTGTCCTGCCACGAATTTTTCTCCTGTGCCAACCTCTTCATCTCAGAGTAGCACTTGCAACATACATCCACAAGTATCTGCAACATTTATTCCAATCTCTGTCTTCCACTACAGTTTTTGCCCTCTACAGCTCCCTCTAGTACTATGGAAGTCAGTTATTGATGTCTTACCATATGTCATATGATCCTGTCCATGCCCCTTTTCAGTGTTTTCCACATATTCCTTTCCTCTCCTATTCTGTGCAGGACCTACTCATTCGTTACCTTATCAGTGCACCAAATTTTCGACATTTGTCTGTATCGCCACATCTCAAATGCTTCGATTCTCTTCTCTTCCGATTTTCCAACAGTCCATGTTTCATTACCTTACAACGGTGTGCTCCAAACGTATATTCTCAGAAATTTCTTTTTCAAAATAAGGCCGACATTTGATACTAGTAGACTTCTCCTGGCCACGAATGCCTTTTTTGCCAGTGCTAGTCTGCTTTTGGTGTCCACCTTGTTCTGTCCGTCAATGGTTATTTTATGTGACTTGTTTTTATGGTTATTTTGGTTCTTAGGTAGCAGAATTCCTGAACTTCATCTCCTTCGTGACTATCAATCCTGATGTAGAGTCTCTCGCTGATCTCATTTCTGCTACTTCTGATTACTTCCGTCTTTCTTCGATTTACTCTCAATCCACATACTGTACTCATTTGACTGTTGATTCCATTCAGCAAGTCATGTAGTTCTTCTTCACTTTCACTCAGGATAGCAATGTCATCAGCGAATCATGTCATTGATACCCTTTTACTTTGAATTTTAATTCCATTCCTGAACTCTTCTTTTATTTCCGTCAATGCTTCTTCGATGTACAGATTGAGCAGTAGGGGCGAAAGACTACATCCCTGTATTTTACCCTTTTCAATCCGAGCATCACGTTCTCGGTCGTCCACTCTCATTATTCCCTCTTGGTTCTTGTACGTATTCTACATTACCGGTCTCTCCATATAGCTTACCCCTATTTCTCTCAGAATTTCAAACATCTCACACCATTTTACACTGTCGAACATTTTTTCTAGGTCGACAAATCCTATGAATGTGTATTGATTTTTCTTTAGTCTTGCTTCCATTATCAACTGCAACGTCAGAACTGCCTCTCTGGTGCCTTTACCTTTCCTAAAGCCAAATTGATCGTCATCTAACACATCATTTTCTTCTCTGTTCTTCTGTATATTATTCTTGGCAGGAACTTGGATGCTTAAACTGTTAAGCCGATTGTGCGATAAATTTTGCACTTGTGAGCTCTTGCAGTCTTCGGAATTGTGTGGATGATATTTTTCCGAAAGTCAGACGATAAATTGTCAGACTCATACATTCTACACACCAAAGTGGTTTTGTTGCCACTTCCCATAATGATATTACAAATTCTGATGGAATGTTATCCATCCCTTCTGCCTTATTTCGTCTTAAGTCCTCCAAAGCACTTTTAAATTCTGATTCTAATACTGGATCCCCCATCTCTTCAAATTCGACTATTGTTTTATATTCTTCTATCTCTTCAGGCAAATCTTTTTCCTCATAGGCGCCTTCAGTGTACTCTTTCCAACTGTTCACTCTCTCCTCTACATTTAACAGTGAGATGCCGGTAGCACTCTTAATGTTACCACCTTTCCTTTTAATTTCACCGAAGGTTGTGTTTTCATTGTCCTATATACTGAGTCAGTTCCTCCGACTACCATTTCTTTCTCAATTTCATCACATTTTTCATGCAGTCATTTCGTCTTAGCTTCCCTGCACCTCTAATTAATTTCATTTCTCAGCGACTTGTATTTCTGTATTCCGAATTTCGCTGAAAATTTTGGTACTTCCTTCTTTTATCCAGAAGCTGAAGTACTTCTTCTCTTGCCCATGGTTTCTTCAGAAGTACCTTCTTTGTACCTATGATTTTCTTTCCAGCTCCTGTGATTGCCCTTTTTAGAGATGTCCATTCTTCTTCAACTGTACTGCCTACTAGACTATTCCTTATTGCGGTATCTACAGCTTTAGAGAACTTCAAGCGTATCTCGTCTTTCTTTACTATTTCCGTATCACACTTCTTTGCGTTTTGATTCTTCCTGAATTACCTCTTAAGGTTCAGCTTACTATTCATCATTACTCTTCATCTACATCACACTCCGCAAGCCACCTAATGGTGTGTGGCGGTGGGTACTTTCGGTACGACTATCTGAGCCCTGCAAACCCGTTCCACTCGTGAATAGTGGGTGGGAAGAATGATAGTCGGTATGCCTCTGTATTGGTTCTAATTTCCCGAATTTATTTCTCGTGATCAGTATGCGAGATTTATGCAGAGGGAAGTAGTATGTTGTCCGACTCCTCCTAAAAAGCATTGTACCGAAATTTCAATAGTGTTTCTCTCCGTGATTCCCATCCACTCAATTGTAACGTCTGCCAGTAGAGTTTGTTTAGCACCTCCGTAATGCTATCTCGCAAGCTAAACGATCCCGTGACAAAACGCACCGCTTTTCGTTGGATCTTCTCTACCTTCTCTATCAATCCTACATGGTAGGGATCCCAGATAGATGATCAGTACTCAAGAATCTTCCGAACAAGCGCCTTATAAGCTGCGTGGTGAGTGGTATAGAGAAAATACTACTTGTCAATATGGAGCCTGACTTACCAGTTAATATGTAATGTGTAATAGAACTACTAGAGGATAGTGAAGTGGAAAAACCATGTTGTTTAGTGGAACGTAGTACTGTATCCGTACAAGAGAGATATGGAAGCAAGGTATTACCATTCATCATAGATAAGTATGGCACTAGGTTAAATTATTGATAGGAACATTATTGATCACATTGTAGATTCTGGGTTAGGAAATTGCCGCACAAAATTGTGGGCTGTAGGAGAGCGTAGGATACAGCTAGGACAACACTTTGTTGTAAATTAAAGCAGCGTTTGGACCCTAACAGTATCGAAAGATGACTTTTGGGACGAAAAGGAAGTAGGCCGCCGCAAACGTTACGGCAGTGGCCTTCCGTCAGTATGCAGGTTACCTACACAGTGTCCACGTCGGAAGCCACTGCCCATAACTCAGCGTCGCCCAGGGACAACAGAGAGAGGCTTGTTTGCCTCATTCAGCAGCGAATGGTCATGTACTGGAATTAAAGAAAAGCCTTCTTTACTTCCAACAGTGTTTGCACTGGGCCTACCAACCTGTCACCCCCATTCACTTACGCCCTGAATGCAATGTCACTTTTCGCCCTGGTGAGAGCGATGTAGAGATCCAAGATAGTCAAGACCTCATCCACTAAGCTCTCCAATAGACCTCATTAAGTTTGGTCATCTTACGCTTTTAGCACCCACCAACAAACTTCCTAACATCTCCATAAAATTTCGCCCGTATGAAGTGTTCATTGATCTCCATCACAGTCTTATCTATCTGAAAATGTCCTCCGCGTTCTGAATGGAGGAAATCACTAAATACCGGCTGTATAAACTCTTTAGGAAGAGAAATATTGTTGTTGTACCAAGTATCATAGAACATTGAATCGCATCTAAGGAAATTCCCAGGCATCTCCTTACCAATCTTAACCTGCTGTCTGATCCTATTCAGCCAGTGATCCAGCACCTTGCTTCTCCTACAAATTCCCAAAACGAGCAATAATTTCACACAAGATCGTGGATATCCACTCCTGGTCCTTAAATTATTCTGTAGTCTCAGAAATTTCAGGATCCTCCTGAAACATCCGACTGAGGGCGCCCGGCACCTTATTGTCTATCACTCGAATATACCTGGTTTCAAAGTGGATGCATAAATTCTAGCCTCCCAATGGGAAATCCTCCGAGTCTTCAGGGAATGGGCAAGCATCGAGGAGAGTGCCTAATTATTGGTCTCAACGCTAAACAATTTTAGAGATATAAGTGGATTTTTTCCAACCCGAACACTGAGAGTATCTACTTCATAAAAGAATGGTTCAAATGGCTCTGAGCACTATGGGACTTAACATTTATGGTCATTAGTCCCCTAGAACTTAGAAGTACTTGAACCTAACTAACCTAGGGACATCACACAACACCCAGTCATCACGAGGCAGGGAAAATCCCTGACCCCGCCGGGAATCGAACCCGCGAACCCGGGCGTGGGAAGCGAGAACGCTACCGCACGACAACGAGTTGCGGACTAGTTCATAAAGTAAGTACTTCCAAAAAGACCTTGAGGCGTAGACGATCAGCCTCATTTGCCTTTTTAATCTTGAAGCAAAACCGTTGTTATTCCGGAATTGGATGCATCTGTCAACAGAATGAACTCGCGGTCAAAGTTAGGGAAGGACAACACACAAGCAGTAGCGAAAGCATGCTTCATCAAACATGGCTTGTTGGCTATCGGTCAACTGAAAGCTTTTTTCGCCAACGCTTCAGCTGATTAAGACTGCTACCTTTTGTGCAAAACTACTCACGAATTTATTAAATAAGTTTACTACGCTTACATTCTGGGAAATGAATATCCCTGTTGTCCTTCGACGGAGTAAATCGACAAATAGCCTTGGTACGCTCCTGATCTATCTTGATGCCACTGGCACACACAGTGTGCCCTAGGAAGGATATTTCGTGGTGAGCAAGCTCCATATTCGTTGATTTTATCGTCAGTCCGTCATCACAGAACTGACCTACACTTGGCGCACATGACCTAGGTATTACTGAAACATCTTACTATAAATGATAGTGTTATCTAAGTAACGATGAACTCACTTAAACGTCAGGTCCCCTAACAATGAATTCAGGAGCCATGACAATGTCTCCATTTACTAGGTCAAATGGTACTCGGTTTTACACTTCACCATATAACTTTGACACAATGAATGTGGAAGATGCATACGGGGAAACAGAACGCGTGATCATCCCATCCGCTAACTGTTGGTATTTTAGGGGGCGGCACCCTTTGTGGTGTTCGCCGCGTCGGAATCTGATCACTCAGCTGAATTCTACACAGTACCTCATTAGTGACACGTAAGGTTTCGGTGACGACGTCCGATAGTTCACTTAACGTTTTAACCAGATCATTACGCATTTTTAAATTTAAGTCAGCCAAATTAAATGGTGACCAACCAGCTTTAACGCTGTACACACGTTCAAGGGAACCATCGTACGTACACAACTCATCCATCATTCTGTCTTTCTACGTGTTCTTTAGCAGAAGTACTTTGGCGCGTATATGAAGGTGTTTTTCACATTCCAGAGAGATGTCCACATTCTTCTCGAAGGAACATCACCTGGAAAGCTGTGAAAACTTTGCGATAATACGACGCTACGTTTCAGCTGATTACCCATCAAGATTTCATTACAGTGTAATCAAAGAGGGAATTTATGAAGAATGCACGCTTAAATGCTTTGTAATACTTTATTTTGTAAATTGAAGTTCGCTATAGGGCTCAATGTAGACTCTGTTGCTTTTTTCTAGGTTTTTTCTTGTAGATACATTCGTGAAATATTCCAAGCTTGTTTCAAGAAGTTGTTGCCTCTCGTTCTACATCGTTAACAGCGTAGGCGATGTACAGGGTAGTTGTGCTGAGAAATAGTTGTTCAGAAAAAGTTCGATGCAGTCCGCCGGTTCCTATTTAATTAGCACAGTTAGTCAGTCAGGCCGTCGCACTCGAAAATTCGAGCGGCCCGCCAGAGACGGTGCCGCCAAACGTTTTCTTCGTTTGATTTCCTAAAACCGAATAAGAGAGCGATACAAAAATTGTACATGGGACGGTAGTAACGATCTAGCCCTAGCTACCGGATGACTAGTCTCGTGCGCTATCATCTCCTCTCAGAGAACAACTGACACTAACTACATCTGGCGGCCGGCCGCGGTGGTCTAGCGGTTCTAGGCGCTCAGTCCGGAACCGCATGGCATGGATGTGTGTGTTGTCTTTAGGTTAGTTAGGTTTAAGTAGTTCTAAGTCCTAGGGGACTGATGACCACAGATGTTAAGTCCCATAGTGCTCAGAGCCATTTGAACCATTTTTTTGCATCTGGCGGGCCTCTAGAGTAGAAGCCCACAACAGCGAGATTGGCTAAGTGCTAATTAACTGGGGAACTGTGCAACGTATAGAAGTTTTTTCTTAACGGTTATTTCTGAGCACAACTACGCTGCTACACCCTTTCAAACTTCTCAGGCTGTTACTGACTACCTTGTACATCCCAAACACCCGAAAAGTAGTGCGGTAAAGCAATCCCTTTTGCAAAGAAACATTTACTGAACATGCGGCTTACCGAACAGGAGACCACGTTTCATTTGTTTAGGTAAAAAATCACACGCTGATTCACGCTCATTTTGAGTCGTTCGTATTGTGCTGCGGTTGGGAAAAGAGTTTCACGATTGAATGAGTTATTATTTTGTTTACTTATTTTCATACAACTGGTACGGCACTCTCGGCACTCTTTGAATCTTCGGGGTAGGACGCAAATAGAAAGACTGAACAGAAAAACTCTTCTTTATAACAATTGCCAGCAATTAACATGAGCTATTGATTACTAAGAAAATTACAAGGGCCCATTAAAATTGTTAACTGATCCAGATATGACAAGAAGGGAAAGATTTAAAGCCAGCCAATACTGTACCATGAAACTAACAAGTAAAAAGAGAAATAATCCTCTAACTTTGGCACAACATGACGTAAAAGAAACTGAAACCAATAAATAGTGTAATACTCTTGAAGTTATTCCCACTATCAGGGCACTAACATGAAAAGCTTTTACTGCTACAATTTCTTAAGTATTCGATATTACTTCAGGAAATAAGTCTCCCGCCAAAAAACGAACTAAAGAAAATTCAAAGAGGTCCCAAGCAACTGCCACAAACTTGCCAACAAGAAAAAAATTTGAAAAACATACAATATTAACACTTTACTTTTAAAAGAACTGACAATCCGAACAACTTTCACTGATACACTGTTACAGGACACAGAATCTGACAGGACAACTAATGTAACTATTATATCAAATCTCAAAGTCAGACCACCGGCTGCACTCCACCGACCCAGACTGTATTGCTTTTCGTGAGTCACGTCACCGTACACACCGAGCACCACATGCCTTCCTCGTATGGCGGCCTACCATAAGGTTCTGCGTTAGGTGGAAGATCGCCAGGCCTCATCTAGCTTTTAAAATTGTGTTCTCATTAATCTCTAACCACTTCGTACTACGACCGTTATATGCTGTCATGATCTAGGAACGGTCGCCGCGCCTCATCTACCTATTAATTGTGTTCTCAATAATCACTTTGTACTAAGACAGTTATATTACGTCATCATCTAGGAACGGGTTGTATCGACACTTTTAATGTTCTAGGATTCTTCGATTTTCTTGCTCCAGCTGCTCTGGAACAGCCAGCCCTCTGTAAATATTAATATGGGATTACCGTGTTCGGCATGGTAACATTTACACCATTCGTAAGACTTCAGCTTTTTACACATCTGAGGCCAAAATTGTTTCAAAAAGTAGTAAATGATCTGTCTTTATTCAATATTGGTCTATCCCAAAACAGTCGCACAGAAACGTGGTAAGTCAGAAACCTTTATCAACATACCTTTTGTGCCGTGTGGAGAGGCACAACTGATATCCCGCATCCAGAACTTCTCAGCTCTGGCCACGGACAGCACATCGTGCGGTCATGTGACTGGCGACTTGGTGGGATGGACGGTCAGCGTTGTGGTCAGGCAATTGCAGCAAGTCGAAACAGCAACATCTTCTGCAGGTCATCGCCATCCCTGCGATTTATCATTATTTTCGTATGCTTCGATTGCAACAACAAATTGGTATACATTTAAACACAAAGATGCGCATGCGTAATTATTTACACCATATAAACGATATACAACGCAGATGAGACCCGGTTGTCGGCAGACACAATCCAGTGGAGCGCGTCGTCAGAGGCATCATGTAGAACCTTGATGTCACCATGGAAACGTCTGTTAGGGCACTAATTTACAATATGGCTCATTGAACGTCGTCACAGCCACACGTACTGCGAGCGCAAAAGCCCCATCTGCGCATATTATATTTGCACATATCTTCCTCAGTCCGGTATCTATTAAGCTGTACCCACATCCCCCCTCGGATGATGACAGCCAGGAACTTTAACAGATGGGGGTGTCAATAAATTCGTGGTTCCAGGTTTCCATGTCTTAGCTCTAACGTTTCCACTCCATGTTCTGATTGAGCCCAGTGGAGAAAATTTCGATTACTACTTCAGACGCTGGTCTTCTTGATTTCAGCTGTTTCCTAGGCACCGGGAATACGTGTTCATGAAAATAAATTGATTGATCCTTAGGAACTCACTGGCAAGTGTTGGACAAGCCTGTGGTGCTAACAAGGGGGAGGATTGTTATGGGAACAGTGATGTCCGTAATGACGGGCTGGGCTTGGAAGTGTGTGGTCAGTTGATGCACGTAGGTGACAGAATTAATTCTGGGCAATGCCGTGGGGGGATGGCCTCGGGAAACCAGTGTGTTGCAGTAATGTCAGCCGTACATAACTATGGCCTGTGTGGGGCGTGGCCAGACTGAGAACGATCCCAATGAAGGTACAGAAAGAGGCTTCTGAATGTCAAGACGGTTTCACGCAGGTAGTTGTGTGGTTGATGTAGTGCACTGTAATGTATACTGGTGGTGCATTTGGTGTATTTGCTTTTGACAACATTCGGCACCAAAGTGGTTGCTTATTAAAGGCCCTGAGGACTGCAGTTGTGTTCTGTCTAACGAGAGAAGTTTAGTTTGTTAACTACGCGATGTGAGGTTTTTTTTGAAAATACTATGCGGTACACGTGACTGTTGTCAGTTTATCTTGTTTCTGGTTCTATGTATATAATTGTTTCTATTAAACTAAAGTCCTCCCGAATAGGCCATGAAGGCCGAACGGTACCGACCGGCCACAGTGTCATCCTCAGCCCATAGGCGTCACTGGATGCGGATATTGAGGGGCATGTGGTCAGCACACAGCTCTCCCGGCCGTATGTTAGTTTCTGAGACTGGAGCCGCTACTTCTCAGTCAAGTAGCTCCTCAGTTTGCCTCACAAGGGCTGAGTGCACCCTGCTAGCAAACAGCTCTCGGCAAACCGGATGGTCACCCGTCCAAGTGCTAGTCCAGCCCGACAGCGCTTTATTTCGGTAATCTGAGGTGAACCGGTGTTACCACTGCGTCAAGACCGTTGGCTAATTGTTTCTATTAAGGCACAAGAATTTATTATGTATGGGATGGTAGTTTGGTACAGTATTGTGTGCATCTTGTTGCGGTAGCTGCCTGATGATGATGGTACTATTAGACCAATACATACTTGTGTGTTACGATCCTAGCTAAGTACAAAAGTTGTTCTTCCATATTATGTTTTACTGCTGAAGTAATCTCAGGTATTATTACTGGTTATGGCCGACGGCCTAGCATTGCAAACAGGTAATGTCTTTTTTTTTTTTTTTTTTTTTTTTTTTAAGTTCCCGTGGTGCTGAGTCATGGTCATGGGCCAACAGTATTTTTAAGGTGGTTGCCCGTTTGTATATGTTGGGGCTTGGTTGGACTTTAATTCTTTAATTTAATGGATGACATTTTGTTGTACTGGAAGTTATTTTGTTATCACAGGTATTTTTGGGAAGAGAAAAATAATTGTTATATTCAGTCCCAGTCCTGCACAAACCTCAGCAAGAACCCCATTGTACCTAAATCCTATGTTACACTCTCTGATCTCGTATTTTAGTAACTGAACCGTAACACTCGTTAAAGCTGGCTGTATAATTTCAAGCCAACAGATAAATAAAAGAGTGACATATTGGCTGCGGATGCCGTCTGATGGCATAGGGATGATTTCTGGAAGTATTCAAACTTCAGTTTCTTAAGTGCATAGTTGTAAAAAATTACTTCTGATGGTGTTTGAAGATATCGCTACGTTTTACACTAGCTGTATTATGTGAGGATATCGCACATAAATTTTGGACATTGACCATTATGTACCATATGGATATCATACTTTATCTCCATCCTCTGGTATCGAAATTCTACCTGAGAGAGAAATAGTTTATAAGACTTGGTACCACTTACATCATTATATCTAAGTAGTATGCCGAATTTAATGTCAAAGTAACCAGCAGAACTACACCCCCTCAAGCGAAATAACTGGAGTCGAATGTTACAGACAATGACGAAATTTCAGTTTGTGTGTGTCGGCTAGGATGTTAGATGGATTGACAGATACAATGTGATTACGTCGGTATGTTCTGCACAATGACGAACAAGCTAATCTAAATGTGTATAAATATATGACTATTGGTAGTAAACACTTTCAAACTGTGTGTAAAACATCTATCTGGGAGCATACATGACTGTATGTCACAAGGTTTAAGGCGTCTCCAGACGCTTAACAAGTATTGTGCAGTAACATTAAGTGTCTGAGAGACATACTGGTGGTTTACACAATATATTGAACGAGACTGCAAATGAATGATGAAACTGGCACCAGTTAATTATGTTTTGATGCTTAGCAGAACACGTTCCGAGAATTTATTCTCATTTTTAAGTGCATTCGTTTAGATGAATATGTTTGGCGATGATTGCATGTGTGGTTTTCTGCCTCTGTTGAGTGTTTTTGCAGTTAGAAGATGATGTTCCCCCTCCACGTTACAGAATATCACATACATGCAAATAATCACCCAACGCCCTTTGCATGTATGTGATGTTTTGTAAAATGAAGGAGAAACAACACTTTCTAACCGCAAAAAGAAACTAGAGAGGCAGAAAACCACACATGCATCCATCATCAAACATATTTATGCAAAAAAAATGCATAAAAGCACTTGAAAATGACAATGAATTCTCTAAATGCGTAGCGCTTAGCATCAAAATGTAAGTAACTTGAGCAGTTTCATTATTTAAATCATGAACGATTTAGCTACAGACTTCCCTGAATCATCAAATATGATGGACGAAATTAAGAGACTACAAAGCTTTAAAAATATTGGAGCTCGCTCAGTATATTGCACCGTGAGAGGGTAGTAAAGCGCAATGAACGGTAGTTCCTCCGAAGACCAAGAAATTTGCTCAGAAAGACTTTCTGCGAAGATCTGAAAACAGTAAATGCCTAAAAATCAGGCAGTGCTGAAGGATGTACACTGTAGCGCTATGCGATACTGTGAGAAATGAAATTGCTGGATGTTCAGGAAGCTCCAGATACCTCGTTATCCACAATAGCAGAGGAAACTAAAGATCATCGTGACATGACAGCAGGCAGAAATATTGCAGTTTTCAGAACTGGCAAAGAAGATCAGTTAGGTCAGCAGTCCAGTGAGCATGTGTGTTTTTTCTTATCGTAACAGTTATCTCAACACGTACGAAAGATCATGTAAAATTTCAATCCCTGATCAGTGAATAATTGTTTTATTTCGTTTGCAACGATTGTTAAATTGAGAAATACATAGAAAATAGCCCATGTGTGTGATAATTTACACTGTTCACTTGTTTATGGGTAATGTCTAATTAGTTGTTGTTTTGGTTTACGAATCTATGCTCTAGTGAATGAGTAAATGAGCCCCTAGTCCACTGAAATGTTTACTGGAACCTTTTTAAACTTATTTCGCCAGTTCTGCGTAATTTCTTCTTGTGTTTTGCGAGGCAAACAGATCAGCCCCAGAATATCTGAGTTCCACAACGTCGCGTGGCACCGTGGTCAGTATGAAGCAGAGTTCTAATTGACCTGTCTCGGCCGTAAATATTGCGTGATTATAATTGTACCGTTCTTGACATCGCACTGCCAAGCAATATATTAACATGCTATTATTGTGCAATAAATACTGAGCTTGTGACGGCCCTTTTAGAAGCATTTCAGTAGTCCATTATGTAATGCAAAGCAGAGTAAAGCTTGTGTGTTTCAGTCAATTTTTGTGGTGTTGGTAAGAGATTAACTGTAAAATGAGACTGACAATAGTTCCACTCATCTTTTGCTTGGAGCGTGACATGTTCTTATAATGAATATAATAACGTCCACGGAACAATAAATATGTAAGATTTTATGCAGAGACTGTCAGCAAGATATACAACAAATATTTGGAAAAATATCACTGAGCTCTTACAGTAGGGTGACCAGACGTCACATAATTTACGGGATTGTTCTTCATTTGGCTTAAATGCTCTCTTTCCCGACAAAATACATACGTGGCATATATTGTCCCGTTTCTCATTGTCTCATTGTCTCGGTGGCTCAGCTGGATAGAGCGTCTGCCATGTAAGCAGGGAATCCCGGGTTCGAGTCCCGATCGGGGCACACATTTTCAACCGTCCCCATTGACTTACAACAACACCTGTATGCAGCTATGGGTATTCATTTCATTGTAACATATAAAAGGCCAGTAGCATTGACGGAGCTGTCATTTGTACGTAGGTCATTCATTTGAAAAGATTTCCGACGTGATTATGGTCGTACAATAAGAATTAACCGACTCTCAACGCGGAATGGTAATTGGATCTAGAAGCGTGGGAATTCTATTTCGGAAATTGTTGGACAATTCAGTGTTCCGAGATCTTCATTGCCAACAGTATGCCGAGAATATCAAATTTAAGGTATTACCTCTCACAAGGACAACGCAGTGGGTGACGGCCCTCATTTAACGACCGAGAGCAGCGGCGTTTGTGTAGAGTTGTCAATGCTAACAAACAAGCAACATTGCATTAAGTAACCGCAAAAATCAATGTGAGACGTGAAGTGAAAGTACCCGTTAGGACTATGTAGCGAAATTTGTTGTTAATGAGCTAAGGCAGCAGACGATCGTTTCGAGTGCCTTTGCTAACAGCAAGACATCGCCTGCAGCACGTGACCATATTGGCTGAACCCCAGACGACTGGAAAATTGTGGCCTGGTGAGAAGAGTCCCAGTTTCAGTTGTTGAGAGCTGATGAAAGTTCCGACATGATATTCGGAGGTATCCCTAGCTTTTGTCCCCTCAGTGTACTTTGAAATGGCATGTTTTTCAGTAACGTTGACATAGCCAAATGGAGAACAAGTGTGGTCACTGGTAACATTTTGATCACATGCCTCTTGATCATAGAACGCTTCTCGAACTGTTTTAGCTATCAAAGTGTCGCAGTGATTAGCACACTGTACTCGCAAACGGGAGACAACGGTTCAAACACGCATTTAGCTGTCCAGATTTAGCTTTCGCCTAAATCGCACCAGGCAAATGCAGCGATGTTTCCTTCCAAAGGACAAACCACATTTCCCTCTCCATCCTGGCCACAATCCCAGCATGAGCTCTGTCTCTAACGACGTCGATGTTGGCGGGACGTTAAACCTAATCTTCCTTCCTTCCTTCGTACTGTCTTGTACACAGAAATCTGCCAGTTCGAACAGACATAAGGCCTACTCCTAGGAACGTGTCTGCTTAAACAAAACTGAAAGAGGAACGATTTTTGACGTTTATTGGGTGGTATTAAGTAATGTTTCCACTCGGCCAACAGTTTGTCACTTTTAATTTTTCTGTGAATTGACTATCGCTTCTGGTCGCCGCGTTTACAAGTTTGGTCTTAGACTAGTACTCACATGTTACGTTTCTTGATGTGTTACATTGGAAACTTTTCAGAGAAATGCCAAAAGGAAAGTGTGTATTTACTGCCGAAATTGAAGTCGAGTTTCCATTTCCGAAATCAAAACAGCAAAACAGGAAATTACTGGCCACACTGTGTGGAAGTACTTTATCATGGTGGTCTATCTGATGTTCTGCAATATATTAATGTGAAGAGAAACCATCTAGTTGTTTCAAGCAAAACTTCTAAACAAAGTATGATGTGTTTCATTACAGGACGTAAAACTAATGTCATAATAAATGACTAACAAAAGCGTTTAATACTGAGGAAGTGAGCCGTGGCACGGTTGCTGGCGTCGCCTTTCGAACTCTTGGCCGAGCGGTTCTATGAGCTACAGTCCGGAACCACGCGACCGCTACGGTCGCAGATTCGAGTACTGCCACGGGCCTGGATGTGTGTGATGTCCTTCGGTTGGTTGGGTGTAAGTAGTTCTAAGTTGTAGGGGACTGGTGACCACAGCAGTTAAGTCCCATAGTGCTCAGAGCCATTTGAACCATTTTGAACCCTAGCTCGATATGTCGTGTGATGTCCCTTTGGTTTGAAGCCACTAAGGTCTCTGCTCGAGTTCGTTAATGGGGACGTGAGGTGCTGTGGTGTGTCGAGTTGGCTAGTGGTAACGGAGCGAAGCGGATGGTCTGAGAGATCAGCCGGCGAGTAAGGCGAGGACTTGTGCAAGCTTCTTGCCAACGGAGTCCGGCGTGTGGTTGTTGAGATATTTGTGGGCTCATTTGAATCAGTGGCTGACTTCGAGGGCCGTCTTTGATATTAGCCTGCTCAGCCAGCTCTGGGATGTGGCACACAGATGAGAGAGCTGAAGCTAGCTTCCTTGGGCTGAATTCTGGGTCTCCTTTGGAACCGACAGGCTTCAGCTTCGATTCAAAACGGTTCAAATGGCTCTATGCACTATGGGACATCTGAGGTCATCAGTCCCCTAGACTTAGATCTACTTAAACTAACTAACCTAAGGACATCACACACATCGATGCCCGAGGCAGGATTCGAATCTGCGATCGTAGCAGCAGCGTGGTTCCCGACTGAAGCGCCTAGAACCGCTCGCTCACAGCAGCCGGCAGCTTCGCTTCGTGAAATCCAGTTAAGTTTTGGATTTTGAGGTCCTAGCTGTCATTATTGAATGCCTTCCTTTCTTTATATTTGGTAATTTTAGTTAACTGAAGCTGTTATTGAAGAAGATCTGCTTGTTTTCTATTTAGTAATTTTACTTAACTGAAGTTGGCCTGTCTGTTGCATTTAGTAATTTTGCATAACTGAAGGTCTTGTCATTGAAGGCGTCCCTGTTTTCTATTTGGTAATATTGCTTAACTGAAGCTGTTATCAAGAAAGAGCTACCAGTTTTCTATTTACAAATTTTACTTAAGTCAAGCTGCTATTTTTGAAAGGCTGCCTGTTTTCTGTTTAGTAATTTCACGAACTCAAGCTGTTATTATTGAAGGAATGCCTGTTTTGCATTTGGTAATTTTGCTTAACTGAACCTGTTAGTGTTGAAGGCCTACCTATTCTTTTTGAATTAAATTAAGAGCCGTTTCACAATTTGGGTTAGCTGAAACTCTTATTAATTATGGGCTACCTATTTCATTTGTGCTGTGATTGAGATCTGTCTTACTCAGTCTGTGTTGCAATTTACTGAAATTACGATTGTTTCAGAAATATTTATGTCAACGAAGTAGTAACACAAAATGACACATGATGGTATGGGCCCTAACCTTTCGCCTTATATCCCTTTATCCATAATGTAAGTTTCAGGAAGGTTTACTAGATTTCCACGCAATGAACCATAATCATTCTATCAAGTCAGTGTAGAGCACTGTTGCGATCATCAGGAATCTGTTTGAGAGTATACATACCTTTGGTAGAACAGAGTCTAAATTAATCATAGTAAATGTATTGGCTCCATACGCACTTAACCAAATCTGTGAGGAGCTGGAAGATGCATTGTACTCTTCAGTTATGCTGCTGCAAAAAGTGTTCTCTGTCAAAAGTGACTCATGGGCTTATGGACAGAATACGTTTAGCGAGGAAACTGTATATAATTATAACCAAGTCTCATTTTCAGAATACTTCATTTGTTGATTTTTATGAAATTCCACTTGGAAATTTCAAACTTCTGAATGACACACTTTCTTCTACAAAACATAAGAAGAAAGATTTTTCAAAAACTACACAGAGAGAAACTCCTTGGCCAAGTGAGAGCGAGAAATAAATAATCACTGCAAGTAATATATTGTCTGCATGTGACAATAAACGAATAAAATATTTACTCAGTAAGTAACGGAAGGTATTTTGAAGTCTGAATTTTCGTGTCTCTTTGGTTTTTGTTTTTGAAGTGTGAGTTTTAACAACAAAGCACGATGATCTATGTAGTTGTTACGTAAAGTCAGTGTTTTCACACAAATGTACTATACAGGTATATTATTAATAAAAATTTTCACAAAATGTCTATTCATTTCAACTTAAAATTTGTGTCCCATATTTTTATTTGGGAAATCTGGTCACTCAATCTTACAGTGATCTAGTGCAAGATTCAGAAAATAATATGGCTTTCCTAACAGGGGCTCAGTAATCTTCAAGCCGTTGTTCCGCTTCTACTGGTAGCAGTGGCCCCTTGGGGCAGCCGATTGGAAGTTGAGAAACACTTGTTGGTCCGCCGACTGAGATGAAGAGCTGCTTGAGCAGAGAGGACGGTCAAGTGGGCCACTTGAAGCCTGCAGGAGCTCTGCACCCCTTCAGCCGTGTCTGACAGCGAATCACCGCCGACGTCTCTCAGTAGCTTCAGACAGCGATGGAAGTGCAAACAGCGATTCATCAAACTTCTTCATCATCAAGAAAGTGGCTCAAAATTCCGCCACGTTACTGAAAAAACGTAGAAAATAAGGGTCACAAGGGAAGTATTTCCGTCATTAATTTTTTATATTAACAACGGAGAGATGATACTGACAGGCTAGTGTCGGAATAATTAAACGTTTATTGGACACCATGGAAGCAAAGCAACGAATACTAATTAAACCACCCATGATAGCGCGCAGCACATCTAATGGGGACTATGTTTCAAGTATTGTGTTTAATAATATCAAAAATATATATATTTATTGACGACAGGTATTATACCGATTAAGATGACTCATTCGTTAGATCCTAGGGTTTTCTTTGGGGGGGGGGGGGGGGGGGAATAGTGTCCCAGTCAATGTGTGACTACCAAAGTTTAACACTTTTAACGATATCTCTAAATCGATAAACACTAACTTCGGAATGGTTCGTTTCAGAAAGAGTACAGACCATTTCCTTCCTTCCTTCCCACCCTTTGTTCTGATTACTCACTTGCTTCACCAGTTGTCTATGAGACGTTAAGTACGCTCTTCAAAATCGCTGTTCTACATGTCATTCGTTTGGAACTTCATAAACTATGGAGAATTTGTACTTGGCAAAACCATATATAAAATATATGTTACATAGGCAGAATTCTGACGCCAAGCCGTAAGACTATCAGGATTGAGATACCGCCCAGAAAAACGAAAGAGGAGAACTTCTATGCCGCAATGACAAGGTACTACGCCCCGCTTTTCAGTATCATTTGTTTAATATTCAAATAAACACCGAACAGCGCCCCATAATGAATCACAACCTATTTAAATAAGGTGACCGTGGTGTCAAAGAAGAAAAAGAACGGTTATACAGTAATTCCAAGCAAAATAATGTGTTTGATATTCGTCACTCACTAACAAGCACATAAAATATTACACTAACTGATACAGTTCAACCGAATAACTTTAATACATGGACTTATCCTCCATTGGTGACTTGAAATTTGCTACCTGTCGTTTTTTATTACTAGGTCATGATGCACAAGACCATTGACACATCGTCTTAATTACTTGACATAACAATGCATTTCGGGGGCCAAGCTCTATTCGCCTATCTGTCAGTGTTAACCCTAAGTAGACATGCAGCTAAGAAGCACATAACATCAAAAACTGAAAACAAACTAATTAATTGGACATAAAGTCCGCGTCTTACTCAAAAAAAGGCAACACTAGATACCAGGCTCCGCTTTTCTATGTTGCCGGGCTTCCACCAAAGCGATCCTACCCAGTAGCGGTAAACACCAGCCATACCACCTACCGGTCCCATCAGCTGCCTCTCCGTACAACGGTTACTTCAGAAAACATTTAGGCCTATACGACTCCAACAAACTGCACTGAGCCATTAGCCGTTCCGTAGCGTTCCAAAGATGTTGCAAGAGACACAAAGAGACAGATTACCTATTCGTATGTACCGTACTAACCCTAATCGTAAAAAATATAAAAATATCTAAGAAACCACTAATGAATCTGTGTCACTGTCAACCGTATCTAAAAAAACGATGCATCACGAAAGAATTGTCCGAAAGGCGCGGCAATCAATTAACTACAGTTTCAGAAAAACTGGCTGCTTTACTTAAGAGAGAGATCTTCAAAAATTGAGGAAGTAATAAGGCGATGGTCATCCTCTGTAAGTGTAAATGTCGTGTGACGAGGGCCTCCCATCGGGTAGATCGTTCACCGGGTGCCGGTCTTCCGATTTGACGCCACTTCGGCGACTTGGGCGCGATGAGGAGGAAATGATGATGATTAGGACTACACAACACCCAGTCTCTAATCGGAGAAAATCTCCGACACGGCCGGGAATCGAACCCGGGCCCATGGGATTAACATTCTGTAGCTCTAACAACTCAGCTACCGGGGCGGAGGGGGGGGCAGAGGTCCTCCTCTGGTCCTTATGAAAGCAGTTATTCGGCTTGGCATTGTTTGATGGATTTGTTGGATGTCCTCCTATGGGGTATCGTGCCACATTCTGTCAAGTTGAGGCGTCAGATCGTCAGAATTCCGAGCTGGTTAGTGAGTCCTACCCTTAATGCTCTCAGTCGGAGAGACATCTGGCGACGTAGCTGGACAAGCTAGGATTTGGCAGGAACGAAGGCAGGTAGTAGAAACTCTTGCCGTACGTGAGTGGTCATTATTTTTATGAACGTTAAGCCCAGGATGGCTTACCGTGAGAGGCAGTACAACAGGGCGTAGAATTTCGTCGACATGCCCCTGTGCTGTAAGAATGTGGCAGATGATCAAGCAAAGCAATCCTGCTACGAAGGAAAGTGGCGTTACAGACAGCCACTCCTGGTTGTCAGACTGTATGGCGGTAGGGATCCTACCGATGTCTGTGGCGTCTCCAGACAGGTCTTCGGCCTGGATACGCGGTGTCACGAGTGTAATTGGCTTCAGTGATGAGTCCCTCGTCCAACAGAGCCCCGATAACCAGTGGAGACGTGCCTAAAGACATCCCGGATGGAAGTCGGGTACCAACCAGTCTGTCGTCCGCCATACGGCCGAGAGTCTGGAATGACGGTCTGGGAAACCGTTTCTTAACATAACATGACCCCGTTGGTTGTCATATGCGGCACCCTTACAGCGCAGCAATATGTTGAAGGTATTGTACTCTTCGTTTTGTTGCCCTTCATGGGAAACCATCCTGGACTTTGTAACACCGGAAACGCAGGGTGCATGGCACCTGCTACCGATATATAATTTTTTTTAATTGTATCTAAATATTTGTAATTTAAATGCTTTCTTTTAATAAGTAAGTACATTGCTTCACTGTATGTGTACTTTTATGTAGAAGTCTGATGACGTTTTATTGTATTTATCTGTGGTTTACTGGGAAACTTATAAGTTCTGCGAAAAAGCCAAAGGAATTGTTATTTGCATCGACTAGCAACGATAATAGCAGTGCTTGTGTGTTGTAAAATCTTTGGGTAGGGGTTGTCGTGCAGAGAGCGCGGAGAGTAGGGGGTGACGGATTCCAGTGCTTGTAGTGTGCGTGTATGGTGTTAACGCTCTTGCAGTAGAGAGTACCATTTCGGCGGCATCATGTACGCGCGCCGGCCAAATGACTAGTAGCAGGAGGAAGGACAGTGGACGGGCGCAAGAGGCTGTATTAATTGTGATTGGCAGTTCCTGTAAATAGCCGCAGCCCCACAAGTCGCTACCATCTTCAACAACAGCAGCAGTTCCAGCAACACAGATTCCTCGTCGGCTCCGAGTTCCGTCGCACGCACAGCACTGAAGTAAGACTGTTCATTGGTAGAAAGTATTAACGGCAAATCCAGAAGCACAATTGAATGCTATTTGAGTAATGAACTTTATTTAGGTTTTTTTTTTTTTTTTTTTTTTTTTTTTTTTTTTGTCCTCAGTCTACTGACTGGTTTGATGCGACCCGCCACGAATTCCTTTCCTGTGCTAACCTCTTCATCTCAGAGTAGCACTTACAACCTACGTCCTCAATTATTTGCTTGACGTATTCCAATCTCTGTCTTCCTCTACAGTTTTTGCCCTCTACGGCTCCCTCTAGTACCATGGATGTCATTCTCTCATGTCTTAGCAGATGTCCTATCATCCTGTCCCTTCTCCTTATCAGTGTTTTCCACATATTCCTTTCCTCTCCGATTCTGCGTAGAACCACCTCATTCCTTACCTTATCAGTCCACCTAATTTTCAACATTCGTCTATAGCACCACATCTCAAATGCTTCGATTCTCTTCTGTTCCGGTTTTCCCACAGTCCATGTTCCACTACCATACAATGCTGTACTCCAGACGGACATCCTCAGAAATTTCTTTCTCAAACTAAGGCCGGTATTTAATATTAGTAGACTTCTCTTGGCCAGAAATGCCTTTTTGGCCATAGCGAGTCTGCTTTTTATGTCCTCCTTGCTCCGTCCGTCATTGGTTATTTTACTGCCTAGGTAGCTGAATTCCATAACTTCATTGACTTCGTGACCATCAATCCTGATGTTAATTTTCTCGCTGTTCTCATTTCTACTACTTCTCATTACCTTCGCCTTTCTCCGATTTACTCTCAAACCAAACTGTGTACTCATTAAGTAATCAGTTAAATTCAGGGCGATTGTGTCCTCATTGCCCCCAGACATTGCTAACAAGCAGGGTCCTTGTTCCCTTCTTTCCTTACATGCTAACAGAAGTTTGAGAATCTATCACTAGAAGAAATACAAACCTAAAGAAAAGTGCGGAAGTTTTATTTATTTTACATATGGCTTACAGCACATGGCTTATTGATTTGGTACGTATTCTAATATTTAATTCTGTTCAAGTCAGTAAAAATGGATCAGTGTTCTGATAATAATATGAAATCCAATTTGAATATTAAGGAACTGCAAAGTAGAAAGTGCTTGCCTTTCTCGAAATTTCTTTGATTACATTATGTTGAGGTCTCTGAAAGTCATTGTTCACGTAACGAAGTTCAATACTGACATACAGTTTAAGCGGATATTTTCAAAGCATTACTCGATTGAGTTTTTCAAAATTTAATGACAAACGTAACGTAAAAGTGACTTCTCAGTTATTTTTATCATTGTACACTCATTTAAAATTAGTGCCAAAAAACGTGACAACCTTCAGTTGCCACAACAGTGTTCTATAATAAATGTTTTTCTTTCCCATCATCTTGTACAGGATTTTGGATGTAAATCGCCCTAGTGGGCTGGCGACCGTAATTATTTCCTTTTCGTTCATTAGTGTAACTTTTGATTTCATGATCAGTGGTACCACTTTTCATTCCAGTGTTTTATGTGAGTGAATGCAAAAAATAACTTTTATTTTTCCAAATTGTAGCCTTGTTCGGTTTAATTACTTTTTTATTTTTAGTATTCTTTTCTTTCAGAAAGATTGGTTGTACACTTTTCCCCTACTTATCGCTATTACTTCTTCGGGAATGATAGCCTTACCCAATCAGAAAAATTCCATTAGGTATACATGCGATCCACGGCCATATTTCATATCGCAAGCAGGATGAGTCGATTATTAAGGGGGAGGTTACAACTTACGTTTCAGCAAGATAATGCCTACCTGTACACGGCGAGAGTTTCCACTGCTTGTTCTCGCGCTTGCCTTACATTTCCGCCGGCCGCTGTGGCCGAGCGGTTCTAGGCGCGTCAGTCTGGAACCGTGCGACCGCTACTGCCGCAGGTTCGAATCCTGACTGGGGCATGGATGTGTGTGATTTCCTTACGTTAGTTAGGTTTAAGTAGTTCTAAGTTCTAGGGGACTGCTGACCTCAGATGTTAAGTCCCATAGTGCTCAGAGCCATTTGAACTATTTTGAACTTACGTTTCCTCTTCCTCCTCTGGGTGAGACGAGTCACCATCTTATTAATAATATCGACTTCATTTGTCCATCTGTTGCATTCATTGGTTCATTAACTGCACCGATCATTAGGCTTCTAAATGCCACTTTTTTATAAACTTGTGGGTACCAACACTGGTTCGACACCACAATGTCCCCTGCTGTTGGTTATATGAAGATCCTGAAGGAATGCGATTGGTCTTGCTTCATTACCTCAAGGTCCAAAGAGGATACCACCATTAAGGTCGAGATCTACGTGATTTCAATTTTCTTATGTAACCCATTAAATATACCAACTGTTTTTTCAATGTCATCCTCAGTTCCATCAACAAGCAATGAAGTGTTGTCGACGTAACATTTATGTTGCACTATCTTTTCCACTAAGAGATCTTCAGGTTAACACACCAACTTGGGGAACGAGTGGCAGGACAGACGGCTTAGACCCGCTTAGCGACCTTACGGTTCCTTGGCAAGTACTTTTGCTAAAGTACGATTGTGGAAGTTGTGTATTATAGCGTAATAACCTCTTTGCTTGCACACAAACATCCCAATAGATGAGACGACTGATGTTATCTCAAATAACGTTCTCAATCGTAAAAGGTCTTTAGAGAGAAAACTGTTGAGTTTACAGAGCTGCTGTGGCTTGCCACTGATGGTAACTATTTATCATTTAACAATAAATTTTATATCCAGAAAAATTCACGTGCCGTGAAGTCAAGCATTTCACGCACAATTGCAGATATTTTTACCAATAACGTGGAACCCAATTTTTAAAATCTGACGGTCGTTTAATGGAGAAGGTAAGATATTATAAACGCTAAGTTGATGACGTTTGTTGCTCTAAGATGGAACTCAGGACGACGTCGGTAAAATATTCAGTTAATGTAATTGGTCCCATAAGAAACTGACTTCACGGTAGATCTAGATACTGATGGTGATATTTTTTTGACCTTGAGGTAGTGAGTAAAAACAAATCACATGCCTTCAAGATCTGTAGGATACCAATAGCAACAGCTATTGTGAATGTGAATCAGTATAGCCTCTGGCAAGCCTACAAAAAAATCAGCATTTAGAAGGTTATTGATCAGAGCTATTAATGCACCAGTGAATGAAATAGATACGTGATATGAATTAAGTATTATTAAACAGATAGCAATAAATAACGTGTATGTTGTAAGGATAATAAACGTCTGAAACAAATGTGCAAGACGAAACGCAAAGAAGAGATGTCTAGGATTGAAATATCGTTGCACCGTATTTTTGGAAAATTTTAACGGAAATTGTGGAACATTATTAAATCATACAATACCAGGTTGAAATTTACAATGAACAAATAAATAAATATGCATTGAGACTGGTCACTAGCTAAAAGGGATAGGAAATGTTTTAGAGCCGGTGCACATTGAGACGAAAGGAACAAAATTTGAGCTTCTTGACGAACTTGAAATACCAACTCACCGAGTTAGGTTCGATAATGCACTTAATATACAAATAGGCGGCAGTGATAATGCTTTCATCATTGGTTTCTTGGATATTTGAAAGACTATCATTAGTATAGTGAACTTTTCTGCACGGGTAACCATTAGTATGCTGCCTTTTCATGTGCCTTGTAGTAACTTTGTAATGCATAGGAATCGCTGATGACTAAGTGCAGTGTGATGGAGACGTGTGGAACTACACAGGACAGAGAGTCAGCTGATGGGACATGCAATTGATGAGACTATTGTCTACCACATCATGAAAGAAATGTTTTGGTGCGTAAGGGGTCACGTGGGTGACCAGAGAAAGAAACTGGTGTTGCCTTTTTTAAATTATGACGAGGAATTTATGTATCAATAAAATTATTTGTTTCTAGTTTTTGACTTTGGGTGCTTTTTAGGTACATGTTTATATAGGGTTACCACAGACAGCCAGATGATGGAAGCTTGACTCATCCAACCCCCTCCCGTCCAGAACACATTGCTAAGGATTGTGATATTGACATTAGTGGTTATATGTTAAGAGAATATGAGCTATGTGCGAGCCATATCAGAGTTGCGATATCGATAGCACCCCTCTGTGGGAACGTCTTTGCGCAGTTGCTGGGTATCCAGGGGATGTGCTTCCGCAATGGGGCTGTGATGTGACCCTCAGCAGCGACATATGATCGTTCATGCCTACGTTTCTAGCTATTTTAGACTTAGAGAAGCTTTTGGCATTGTTGACTGGAATACTCTCTTTCAAATTCTGAAGGTGGCAGGGGTAAAATACAGGGAGCGAAAGGCTATTTAAAATTTGTACAGAAACCAGATGCCAGTTATAAGGGTCGAGGGACATCAAAGGGAAGCAGTGGTTGGGAAGGGAGTGAGAAAGGGTTGCAGCCTCTCCTCGATGTTATTCAATCTGTATATTGAGCAAGCAGTGAAGGAAACAAAAGAAAAATTCGGAGTAGGTATTAAAATCCACGGAGAAGAAATAAAACTTTGAGGCTCGCCGATGACATTGTAATTCTGTCAGAGATAGCAAAGGACTTGAAAGAGCAGTTGAACGGAATGGATAGTGTCTTGAAAGGAGGATAAAAGACGAACATCAACAAAAGCAAAACGAGGATAATGGAATGTAGTCGAATTAAGTCGGGTGATGCTGAGTGAATTAGATTAGGAAATGGTACACTTAAAGTAGTAGATGTGTATTGCTATTTCGGAAGCGAAATAACAGATGATGGTCGAAGTAGTGTCGATATAAAATGTAGACTGGCAATGGCAAGGAAAGCGTTTTTGAAGAAGAGAAATTTGTTAATGTCGAGTATAGATTTAAGTGTCAGGAAGTCGTATCAGAAATTATTTGTATGGAGTGTAGCCATGTATGGAAGTGAAACATGGACGATAAATAGTCTGGATGAGAAGAGAATAGAAGCTTTCGAAATGTGGTGCCACAGAAGAATGCTGAAGATTAGATGGGTAGATCACATAACTAATGTGGAGGTATTGAATAGAATTTCGGAGAAGAGATGCTTGTGGCAGAACTTGGTTAGAAGAAGGGATCGGTTGGTAGGACATGTTCTGAGGCATCAAGGGATCACCAATTGAGAATTTGAGGGCAGCGTGGAGGGTAAAAATCGTAGAGGGAGACCAAGAGATGAATACACTAAGCAGATTCAGAAGGATGTAGGCTGCAGTAGGTACTGGGAGATGAAGAAGCTTGCACAGGATAGAGTAGCATGGAGAGCTGCATCAAACTAGTCTCAGGACTGAAGACCACAACGACAACGTGCCATACGTTGAAAGCATTGGCTTATTAGAGGCACAGTTTGCTGTTAGGGGTACGCTGTTGCTGGGAACGTGTTTACCTCCTCACCGGCTGATCAGTGAGATAGAAGCAGCAGCCTGGCCGTAGGACTCCTGATGCTGAAACGAATCCCAGCCACAAGCGGCTAGCCCCTCAACTTTTTGACTGACTGGAACGTGGCCTGGAATTTCTTATCCGAAGAATGTTGGAATTCACAGGTTCGAATGCTGCCTCGGGCATGGATGTGTGTGATGTCCTTAGGTTAGTTAGGTTTAAGTAGTTGGTGAGGTTGTTTAGGGGACGGAGACCAGACAACGAGGTCATCGGTCGTTTAAGTAGTTCTAAGTTCCAGGGGACTGATGACCACAGCAGTTAAGTCCCATAGTGCTCAGAGCCATTTGAACCATTCTGAATGTAGCAATTTTTATGGTGAGCATCTACCTCCGTCACTAGGCAGGACCTGAACCTGTTAAACAGGTTGGTTAAACACATTTCTTGGGTCTCCGTCGTCCTGGTTACGTCGCACCTTGCGACTGTGTTTCCTGCGTCATGCACACTACTAGGCGACAGTGTTCTCGGCAGTTATTTGTATTAGGCTGTTTGCGGCCGTTTTCGGTATGGATCGCGAACTGCTATGCATGCGTGTTATTTCTTGAATTTTCTTGTTAACAGCAACAGCCAAGCCGCTGCAGTACTTATTGACGGTGTTTAGCTCGTTGGTGCTCACGCAAGTCCCGCGTTTTAAGTTGTTTTCTTTTAGTGAGCTGTGTTCTTAAGAGATTTGTTTAAAAACTTCCCTGTGTATGCTGTCGAATTAATTTTTGCGTGTGGGCCGGTATTAGAAGGAACTTTACTGATGTAATTAAATACAGTATGGGGCATATACAGTTGGCCAAGATGAGTGAATACGATTGAACGTGAATTTGTAGGAGATTAACGGAGGAGGAAAAGACCTGCAGTCACTTTCAATAGGATGGAGCAACTATCCACACAGCCGGTCGAAACCTGAAACTTGAACCTCATTTACGCAATCTTCACGCCTGACATAGTTGTTAGGAGAGGTCAGTCTGGTCGCAATACCAGCTGGCCAGCCAGATCCCCTGACCTGTCAGCGGGCGATTACTCTGTGTGGGGAGCCCTCAAGTCTAAGGTATACCGCAACAACCCTCATAGTCTTCAAGAACTGCAGCAGAACGTTTCAGATGAGACTGCAGCAATTTCAGCCGTCCAGCTGCGGTCTGCCTTCAGCAACTTGTTGACCAGGTCCAAAAAGTGTCGATAGATAAATGGTGGTCAGTTTCAACATCTGCTGCAGGCAGGTTAGCATTGTATTTCCTTTCCTCTGCTGTGATTCTTTGTATCCTGGAATTCTGTTCTCAGGGCGACTATTATTTGCTTCACCCTGTATGTTGCATGGGATCATAGGACTATTACTATTGTTGTTATTGGCTGTACATGGTAAAGAGGTCTGGTGGGGGACCTCGTATTATAGTTCTAGGTGCCTACTATCAGGCACCTCAATCGACAACTAATTATAACCAGAGCCATAACGACTACCATTCAGTTTCGAAGGCTAATAGAGGGATCTGTCTCCTTTTATTAAAGCAGCTGGCCAGCTAGACACATTTTGTGCTTCTATTGCAGTTTTTGAAGGTTTCAGCCATGTTTTGGTTGACATACACCCTCTGTGACATTGTCAACATTTTCTGTTGTTATCTATTGTTCTGCCTCCCTCTGCCAGCCCAATGGCGAAAATTAATTTAAGGATTATGTTGTTACTGTTCCTGGCCGTACAACGTAGTTAACTGCCAATTTTTTAATTTGAGTAGCAATAAGGTTTTATTTTTTTTAATTAATCTTATGCTGCGGCAAGGCGTTTTGACCGATTTCTTAATTTGGTGGCAGAAGGTGTTTTGCATATCTAGATTCCAGGTTGTAATATTCAATTAGTGACATGTATTTGCTACTCCACTGTTGATTATTAATGTTGTAAAGGCACTTTTTCTAAGCCTAATTGTCTTTGGCTGGTGATGGTGTTACAGTCTGGTTAAAGAAAGTAAAATAAATATGTGCTGATATTTTCTTGGTGCAGTTTGCATTCTCTAGCTTGTACCTGGCCGTTGTCGGCGAATTCTGACTTAAAACTGTTTCTTCTCATCCTCACTGGGCCTTAAATGTAGGAAATTACTGGTAAGCTATTTTTTTTTTTTTTTTTTTTTTTTTGGTCATCAGTCTACTGACTGGGTTGATGCGGCCCGCCACGAATTCCTTTTCTGTGCAAGCCTCTTCATCTCAGAGTAGCACTTGCAACCTACGTCCTCAATTATTTGCTTGATGTATTCCAATCTCTGTCTTCCTCTACAGATTTTGCCCTCTACAGCTCCCTCTAGTACCATGGAAGTCATTCCCTCATGTCTTAGCAGATGTCCTATCATCCTGTCCCTTCTCCTTATCAGTGTTTTCCACATATTCCTTTCCTCTCCGATTCTTCGTAGAACCTCCTCATTCCTTACCTTATCAGTCCACCTAATTTTCAACATTCGTCTATAGCACCACATCTCAAATGCTTCGATTCTCTTCTGTATCGGTTTTCCCACAGTCCATGTTTCACTACCATACAATGCTGTGCTCCAGACGTACATCCTCAGAAATTTCTTCCTCAAATTAAGGGCGGTATTTGATATTAGTAGACTTCTCTTGGCCAGAAATGCCTTTTTGGCCATAGCGAGTCTGATTTTGATGTCCTCCTTGCCCCGTCCGTCATTGGTCATTTTACTGCCTAGGAAGCAGAATTCCTTAACTTCATTGACTTCGTGACCATCAATCCTTATGTTAAGTTTCTTGCTGTTCTCATTTCTACTACTTCTCATTACCTTCGTCTTTCTCCGATTTACTCTAAGACCATACTGTGTACTCATTAGACTGTTCATTCCGTTCAGCAGATCATTTAATTCTTCTTCACTTTCACTCAGGATAGCAATGTCATCAGCGAATCGTATCATTGATATCCTTTCACCTTGTATTTTAATTCCACTCCCGAACCTTTCTTTTATTTCCATCATTGCTTCCTCGATGTACAGATTGAAGAGTAGGGGCAAAAGGCTACAGCCTTGTCTTACACTCTTCTTAATACGAGCACTTCTTTCTTGATCGTCCACTCTTATTATTCCCTCTTGATTGTTGTTCATATTGTATATGACCCGTCTCTCCCTATAGCTTACCCCTACTTTTTTCAGAATCTCAAACAGCTTGCACCGTTTTATATTGTCGAACGCTTTTTCCAGGTCGACAAATCCTCTGAAAGTGTCTTGATTTTTCTTTAGCCTTGCTTCCATTATTAGCCGTAACGTCAGAATTACCTCTCTCGTCCCTTTACTTTTCCTAAAGCCAAACTGAGCGTCACCTAGCGCATTCTCAATTTTCTTTTCCAATCTTCTGTATATTATTCTTGTAAGCAGCTTCGATGCATGAGCTGTTAAGCTGATTGTGCGATAATTCTCGCACTTGTCAGCTCTTGCCGTCTTCGGAATTGTGTGGATGATGCTTTTCCGAAAGTCAGATGGTATATCGCCAGACTCATATATTCTACACACCAACGTGAATAGTCGTTTTGTTGTTAGAAATTCTGATGGAATGTTATCTACCCCTTCTGCCTTATTTGACCGTAAGTCCTCCAAAGCTCTTTTAAATTACGATTCTAATACTGGATCCCCTATCTCTTCTAAATAGACTCTTGTTTCTTCTTCTATCACATCAGACAAATCTTCACCGTCATAGAGGCTTTCAATGTATTCTTTCCACCTATCTGCTCTCTCCTCTGCATTTAACAGTCGAATTCCCGTTGACTCTTAATGTTACCACCGCTGCTTTTAAGCTCTTATGGGACCAAATTGTTGAGGTCGTTGGTCTCTAAAGTTACACACTACTTAACGTAACTTCAATTAAGTAACGCTAAAGACAACTCAAACACCCATGTCCGAGGTAGGACTCGAACCTCCGACGGCTGGAGCCGAGCGAACCGTGACAAGGCTACTACGTGCAGATCCTTAAATGTAGTCCAGTCTGTGTAATTCAAATACAATTTTGGGGGTGCCTTAATTATACCATACTTACATTTGGCCGTAAATATTGTTCTATTATTCTTCGTAACATTATTTATTAATTTCGCGATTGGTCCTCGTCATTCTCAACATTTTACGACTCTTTTATTCTTTCCTTTTTCGTCTTTTAATACTGTGGTGAGTCGTTGAAAGTTCTATTAAGATTGTATTTGTCGGTAGAGCTAAAAGAAAGAACAGCAACGAACGGTCTTCCTAAATTACTTTCTCGGCGGGGAATTGTAACATCAGTATACATTTATTCTGCCTTGCAAGGAGATTTCTCGAGAAACATGAGAGCTTCCGTATTGAGTGTTTACTATTTGTTTATGTGGTGACTCTAAGTATTAACAGATTTATGTCAAAACTTCATATGTTTTTATCATCCCATCACCTTACGACTTACCCTACCAGATCCCTACCACCTCATGTTTATAGGGATTATCTTCACAGCTACTACCTGCATCCTTAACATAGAAAATATTAGAGTGAAAGAAGTGACCTTATGCTGATTGTATCATCGCTGCCGTCAGTGAATGCAGGTCCCCCTCAACCACTCTCTACGAAGGGAGCTGCGTGCAGTGGGCATTTAGAGTCTTGTTACCTCGTTAAAAGCCAGTGGCCACTGCGGTGCAACAAGCTGACATCTTCAGTGGGACAAACAACACAGAAACTGAACTAGATACGCCTAATGTAGACCGGCGAGTCACGGTTTTGAGTGGCACAAAGCGTCGAATTCTTAGATAACAGAATGATGTGTTTATCCCGCAGTGTGATCCATGGTGGAAGTGATACTGTGTTATTTCTCGCAAGAAGATATGTGCCCACTGCAGGAGACACAATAGCGATTAAATATGCTTCCGGCACACCATATGCGAATGGGATGGCATGAAGCTGTAACAACTGGCACAAGGGAAAGTACCCCTGCCATGTACTTCACTGTTGTTTGCAAGGAAGGATGTAGATGTATATATTTAAGCCATATAGCAGTTTTTCTTCGTTATTAATTCTACTTACGTGTTGTAAAGACAGAAACTGGGGAATGATTGCATCCTAACTGGTCGGATGAATGTTCGGTAATTCGGATTCCGCTCCTTTCGAATGCGAGTCCTAGGTGCCTATAACCGCGTTAACGTATTCAGTGTTTGAAACTGATTCAACACGTGGAGGTGTATAAGACTACATGAAGCAATGACGATCACTTACTATTTATATATCCACCCCTAACATCTCAGTGATAACCACATTTGACACATGCCTGTTCCTCTAGTTTTTTCTTATATCAGTATTTTGTCCCTATCACTTTCTTTCAAGATAAAAAATCTGCGCATTTACTTCTTCGTTTACGTACGTCAGTCCACATGAATAATTTCGTGTAATAAACTTAACATTCTATGATTTTTTTTTTTTTTTTTTTTTTTTTTTTTTGCCTCTTTGCTGGTAGCAGACTAGGAAAACGCAAGGAAAGTATCTCGCGATTCTCGCCTTCGGTGCATTACGCCACCATTGTGCCTTCAAACACCTGAAAAGCCGATTAAAATTCCGTACCCTCTTCGAAACTTTAACTCGCTTCCTGTATTCTGCTAAGTAGGTATTATAACGAAGTTTGAATTTCGACCATCGATCCTTCTCCTTCATAAGTAATGAGCTATTAAGCTGACTAGCCGCTCTCAAGTCGGCAGACGGTCCTTTCTCAAAACGTTGATTGATAACAATGAATTACAGTTGTGAATATTTTTGTTCACGAGTTCTATACTATATGTCAATCAAATGTACTGTGTTTGGTGAGAATGCTTCGGATCACCAGAAGAATGGAAAAACTGGTAGAAATGACCTCGGGAAACATTAATTTGGATGGCTGAGAAATGTAAAAACACACCAGGCGATACCGACTCTCCGGCTTACCGCATGTAATAGGTTAGAGAAAAGCAAACCTATGTCTATAGCATTTGTGGAATTAGAGAAGACTGTTAAAAATACTGACCCGAGTATAGTCTTTGAAATTCTGTAAGTGGCAGTCATAATATACAAGGAGAGACACTTTAATCACAACTTGTGCAGAAACAATTAGGTAGGCTGTTTAAGTTTTTATATTGGTAACGCCACGTAGCGCTCTGTATGTGCTGTGTGCAGTCTGTGGCTGGTTTGCATTGTTGTTGGAATATCTGCCATTGTAGTGTTGGGTAGTTGGCTGTTAACAGCGCGTAGCGTTGCGCAGTTGGAGGTGAGCCGCCAGCAGTGGTGGATGTGGGGAGAGAAATGGCGGAGTTTTGAAATTTGTAAGACTGGATGTCATGAACTGCTGTATATATTATGATCTTTGAACACTATTAAGGTAAATACATTGTTTCTTCTCTATCAAAATCTTTCATTTGCTAACTATGCCTATCAGTAGTTAGTGCCTTCCGTAGTTTGAAACTTTTATTTAGCTGACAGTAGTGGCGCTCGCTGTATTGCAGTAGCTTGAGTAACGAAGATTATTGTGAGGTAAGTGATTTGTGAAAGGTATAGGCTAATGTTAGTCAGGGCCATTCTTTTGTAGGGATTATTGAAAGTCAGATTGCGTTGCGCTAAAGAAATATTGTGTGTCAGTTTAAACACAGTCATGTATAATTGTTCAAAAGGGGACGATTCATATGTCGACCCTTAGCCGAGGATACCTCACTGGAATCTTCCGATTTTTTTCTTGTAGTTTGTATAATTAGTGTAGCCTTTGTTTATTGCTAGCACGTAATCATAGAGAAAATTTCCTTTGTAATTGTAGTTTTTCATTGTTGTACAGTAAAACAGTTGTGACATGCATGTAGATTTGCACCAAGTATTTCGCAGCTGCGCTTGCAATTAAGTAGACATTATTTCCACTGCTATGTTATCTTATTTTGCTCTTCAAATTGTGCTTTTCTGTGTTATCGTGTGAAATATTGTGACAATTATGGCGTGTGAAAAACGTAATACTAGGCTCCAAAGTAAACTGAGAAATGACAGTGAAGACGAAAGCAGTGTGTTAGCGCCACCGTGTAATGAATTAACTAATGTTCAACATAGTAATTTGGTAATTGTGCATAGGGAAACCGAGCGGGCGGCAAACAATGGCGTAGGCAGTGAAGCAATTAGTGAACAGGGAACCATTATCGATCGATCGCTCGGCAACAGCTCGCCTCAGGAATCCGAAATGACAGGACACAATTTTGCAAATACTGTAGATTCAGGTTTTGCGTCCTCACCGTTTTCTCAAATAAGTCAAGACACATTTTCTGCTTGTCAAAATGTGAATGTTGCCGGTGCAAATGCACTGCCGAAAAGCGTAGAGGAACAGATTCCAGACACTAATGCATTGTTATTACAGCTAATGCAACAAATGGAACAAAATCAGAGACAAACACAGCAAAAGCTTCAAAAGTTAGACACAATGGAACAACACCAGAGACAAACACAGCAACACTTAGACACAATGGAACAAAATCAGAGAGAAACACAGCAAAAGCTTCAGAAGTTAGACACCACACTTGAACAAACACGTGAAGATTTAACTACTGAGTTACGTAACATTGAATCGAAATGTCAAAAAGTCTGTAATGAAGTAAAAACACAAATTTGTGAGCATTTTCAACCTATTTTTTCGCGGCATGAAAATGCTTACAGAATCACGAAGCAGCCATAAAAGAACTGCAAACCATTGTTCATGAAAATCACGACACCTTGCAAGCTAAAATTGACGCAGTTGCATCTACCGATTCGGTTACGCAACTTGCAAAAACTCAGGAAAACCTAAAGGACACAGTAGATACTCTGAAACTTGGTTCAGGAAAACACACTGAGGAAATAAGTATACTATCGGAGAAAGTAGCTGAACTTTCGGATCAGTTCACTAACTTATCTACAAAGGTAGATGATGATCTGAATGACACAAGACCTGTAGCCATCACTTACACAGAAGAGTATGAACAAATTAAGAAATTCAAACAAAATCAGAATCAAATTAATACGCAACACAAAAGAGAAATCCGGGAAGTACGAGATCAGTTGGCACAAGTAATACAAAAATTACGTATTTCAGAGGACACTCGCGCTCCAACACGGGAAGAGGGACTTAGAAATACGGAACAACCACAAAATAATAACACAGGACACTTCGGAAATTATGAAAGAAATTGGAAAGGCACACCGAATTTTGAGATGGAACCGCCGAAACGACGTAACAATGACCGACATGCGACTCGCCGACATGATGATTTTGACTGTAAGCTGTTCATTACTACACGTAAATTCAAAACATTTAAGAATTCTGGCAACGACATTCATCCACAAGCATGGCTCCATCAATTCTCTCATTGTTTTCCTCCCAACTGGTCGTTAGAACACTGATTAGAATTTATGTGTGGCTACTTAGAGAATGAACCAGCTGTAAGAATGCGATCGGTCATTCACGATTGTCACAGTGATGGAGAATTTTATTATGCCTTCCTCTCAGCATATTGGTCTCACTCTACACAAGACCGAGTAAAACATAGCATCATAATGATGAAACATTTCGAACAATCTGTATTTTCCAGTCTTGTGAAATATTTTGAAGACATGTTGCAAATGAATCAGTACCTGTCAAACCCATACAGCCCCTCAGAAATCATCCGCATTTGCTTAATCAAATTACCTGAACATTTACGACATATTATTTTGGCAGGACGTTGCAAAGACGACATTGGATCTTTTCAGGGACTCTTACAAGAATTAGAAATTGATACTGACAATCGCGGAACGCGAAAACAGGAACACAACAATTACAGGTCACATCCGTCGCAATTCTGCGATGAAAGAAATAATAACTGGACACGACAAGGCTATTCTCACAACACAAATCGTGACCAAAACAGACACCACCCATATGACAGCCGTTGGCAGAATAACAGTTACAGAGAAAGATCGCATTTCCGTAGTAATGAATATGACAGAGATTACCATAGAAACAGACAATATGGGAACAACAACAATTATTATCAAGGGAAACAGAATAACTTCAGACGCAACAGTTCAGCGCACAGTTACGATTCCAGGAGAAATTCTCCACTACATGACCAACAAACAAGAAACTACGTAAACTACCAACAAAACGACAGACCTGAATTCCATCAGAACTGGCGGGATTCAAACAGAGCAGGGCACTCTCGACAAGGTGAATTTGTAGAAGTTAGGTCTCCTAATCCCAGGAACGACGCGCGCCAACAAAGAAACAGACAGCCACGTTCGCCCACTGGCTCAGGGAAAAATAACATAGACGCTAAGCTTGAGAAAAATTCCAGTATTCTTTACCGACGTATACGACATGATAATTCCGTTGAAGCTCGAGCTTTGCATAGTAGGAAGAGTAAAGGCTTCCACCACATTTCACAAGTAAAACCGTTTATTGAAAGATAATCTGCTTTTTAACTTTGTCTTTGCCATAAAACTTTCCACTTTACATTACTAGTATGCTTTCTCAGACTTAGAATCTGTTAACATGCAACAATGTTTGAGGTTAAATATCCAGCCAAGAACCAAGAGCAATTATTTAAACAGAAATTACGAATGCATTGTTATAGTGAGCAGACGACACACTGTTGTTATTTGTACATTCTTGCTTTTTAGTTCCACTATCACGTAACGACTATAAGGCTCACATACTTAGAACATTTACCAGTACTGCTGATGAGATTTTAATGCACCATTTTCGTTTACTTGAAAATACATTCTGGATTTAAAGTACATTCTGTGAGATACCAGATGACACAGTGGTTAGTTTATGTGACAGCTACACGATTTTATCACGACGCTACTAATGAGTGACAATTTACAATGTTGTTCTTGCGGTGTATCTGTTTTATATCTGCACAGGTTTTCTGAATTCTTCTGGAAAGTAAAACATGTTTTAGTAGTAACTTTTGTGGTATAGCTACAATGAGACAGCCTTTTTCGTAGCACATCAATACGTTACATTATAGTACTTTCTTCATCATGGCAATAAGCATAATAACTACGATATCTATACGCAAAGCAATTCACTTCGTTTATTACGAGGTAAGTACATTGACTTCGGCAGAACTTTGCTTACAGAGGACGATAACTACGACATTTCCACAGAATTATCTTACAACAAGACGCACATTTAGCGCTACAGGACACGAATTTGAGTGATTAATTTTGTACTCAAACATTTATTTTTAAAGACTTTTGAATTACAAAGAAAGTTTTCCGTGATACATTTCATTCCATTGCTATAATCTATAACACCTGAGGGTATAATTACATTAATCCTCAGGGGGTACACGTTTACTTTGTGTACCATGTCTTTGGCAAGCACAAGGAGCCCTAGCTAATATGGTATTTGCTTATACAACTTTACACATCGGTACCATATTTCTCTAACACACAAATTACACAGCTATCTGATCATTTAACTGGGAGGTAAACTTTTTTTTTACTACATTAGTGACACATGTTTACGCAATTACACAGCTGGGTGACTTCACACTTATGAAATTGTATTTTATCTGTACTTTGACAACTGTTCATATTTTTTTGGAACCATTGTGATACTATGAGTGCTTTGAGTGATGTATTTGGTAAGGGAGCATGATTTTTAAAGTACGTTTGAGGTAGATGACACTATTGCAATGAGCAGAGAATTTTTTTTAGTTTTTGACATTATTGCAGAAAGCTATGCCTTTTTTGAGATTTGGCTGAGGTTTTATGATGTTATGATGACGATGTGTATTACGCTGTTGCGGTATATTTATGATCAAAAAGCTGATGCTATATGAGGAATTTGATTATGCTACGCATTTATTATGATGAAATATTGAAGAAGTGTCGACGAATATGTATATGTGTAATAAGGTAAGGAATAATGAGTAGTGGTTAGGGACTCTGACTTGTGACAAGTATGTTGGAAACCTAGAATCGTACTTTAAGAGTTAATAATAGAAAAAGTTGTTATGAATTGGAAGAAATGAATTGAGAAGCTATAAGAAAATGGTTTGGCAAAAAAGTATTTTGAAAGAGAATATGAACCAAAAAAGTAGGGTTTAGGGACAACAGGTTTAGGTAGAATTTTCTTTGAAATAAATGATGTAAGATAATGGAAAATAAATAATTAGGTAAGAAACATGTGAACATATAAATACAGAAAACGTGCTTGGATAGGATGTTTTGGTGAAAACAAATGTTGAAACAAGACGGAAGATCTATGGAATGAAGTTTTAGTTTGGACTGCAGTACCAAATGTTACACTGAAAACAAACCCTGCCCTTTCCTCCTGTGTTATTCTGATATGTCTTTGTGTACTCTTGTATATTTGGGTTTTTCCTGTCTTTATGTGTTTAGCTGATATGAGTTACGTTGTCGAATTTTTCTAATACTATGTTATTTACTTTGTAAAGATGTTTAGACATTATTTATCTGTTCTGTTTTGTTGCTCATATGTGAAGTTGATGTTTCAAAAGTTTTTCTGATCTTAATGTATGTACTTATGTCATAATTCTTGTAACACTGATGTGCATGTTTATTTCTATCCTTTTGTAAAGCCTGTTTTACTACAAATGTTATCTGTACTATTACGTTCTTTAATGATGTATTTTGTACCTTTGTTATTGTATTCTTATGTTATAAAATTGTAATTGACACCAGTTCATCAAATTAAGTAACTTGTAAGTTACATTTCACTGCACACGTTTCTGTTGGTCATAGTACATGAACAATGTGTGAGAAGTAGGGACTGTTAGTGTTTGCACGTGTGTTAATAATTCAGCAAGGGACTGGATAACAGCATTGCTGGTTCTAAGGACAATTCCTAAAACTGTGTGATTGCACAAGTGGTGGTTTATGGAATTGCTATATTCCCCGCAAGACTGTTCGATGGTGATTGTGCACCTGCACAGTCGCAGCAGATGGCTGCTGGCCATCTCTACGAGGTGCATTCAAGTTCTAAGGCCTCCGATTTTTTTCACCGGACTGGAAAGAGATAGAAACATGCGCATTGTTTTAAAATGAGGCCGCGTTCATTGTCAATACGTCCCAAAGATGGCAGCACCGTACGGCAGATGGAATTTTACCGCCAGCGGCTAGAATGAGAACTGTTTTAAATTCTTAAAATGACGACGTTTTCCTTGCTTGAACAGCGTGCAATCATTCGTTTTCTGAATTTGCATGGTGTGAAAGCAATTGAAAATCTTTGACAGTTGAAGGAGACATGTAGTGATGGAGTTATGGAAGTGTTGAAAGTGCGTTCATGGGTGCGACAGATTAATGAAGGTAGAACATCATGTGACAACAAACCGAAACAACCTCGGGCTCGCACATGCCGGTCTGACGACATGATCGAGAAAGTGGAGAGAATTGTTTTGGGGGATCGTCGAATGACTGTTGAACAGATCGCCTCCAGAGTTGGCATTTCTGTGGGTTCTGTGCACACAATCCTTTATGACGACCTGAAAATGCGAGAAGTGTCATCCAGGTGGCTGCCACGAATTCTGACAGACGACCACATGGCTGCCCGTGTGGCATGTTGCCAAGCAATGTTGACGCACAACGACAGCATGAATGGGACTTTCTTTTCGTCGGTTGTGACAATGGATGAGACGTGGATGCCATTTTTCAATCCAGAAACAAAGCGCCAGTCAGCTCAATGGAAGCACACAGATTCACCGCCACCAAAAAAATTTCGGGTAACTACCAGTACTGAAAAGATGATGGTGTCCATGTTCTGGGACAGCGAGGGCGTAATCCTTACCCATTGCGTTCCAAAGGGCACTACGGTAACAGGTGCATTCTACGAAAATGTTTTGAAGAACAAATTCCTTCCTGCACTGCAACAAAAACGTCCGGGAAGGGCTGCGCATGTGCTGTTTAACCAAGACAACGCACCTGCACATCGAGCTAACGTTACGCAACAATTTCTTCGTGATAACAACTTTGAAGTGATTCCTCATGCTCCCTACTCACCTGATCTGGCTCCTAGTGACTTTTGGCTTTTTCCAACAATGAAAGACACTCTCCATGGCCGCACATTCACCAGCCATGCTGATATTGCCTCAGCGATTTTCCAGTGGTCAAAACAGACTCCTAAAAAAGCCTTCGCCACTGCCATGGAATCATGGTGTCAGCGTTGTGAAAAATGTGTACGTCTGCAGGGCGATTACGTCGAGAAGTAACGCCAGTTTCGTCGATTTCGGCTGAGTAGTTAATTAGAAAAAAAAATAGGAGGCCTTAGAACTTGAATGCACCTCGTACAAGGACTACAGTGGGTCTACTCTGTGATGACCTACCTACCAATATTCTTCAAAAGTTCGACTTACTCTGCGGTGGGTTTGCTCTGTTGTGACCCATTACCTGTCAGCATGTCAAGAGTCAGCACTGTCTTTCCGTTGGAAGGAAAACACAACTTCTTCAAGACTGCATGGATTCCACTACTTCCGTGTGCATTTTCTTTTACTGCTCAGACTTTGAGAAAAACACTGCAATTTTACTGTGATGAACGATCAGGACTGTCTTTATGGACTGTGAGAAAATTTTAGCTTTTGACCAACATTGTATCAATAAGTGTGGGCATTTGATTTCTTTGTTATTGTAATTATGAAAAATTTTTTCAAATCTGTATTGGCCACTGCCCAAAACAATTTGTAAAATGTTTTGTGGGGAGCATGGGGGCTATGTAAGTAGGCTGTTTAGGTTTTTATATTGGCAACGCCACGTAACGCTCTGTATGTGCTGTGTGCAGTCTGTGGCTGGTTTGCATTGTTGTTGGAATCTGCCATTGTAGTGTTGGCCAGTTGGCTGTTAACAGCGCATAGCGTTGCGCAGTTGGATGTGAGCCACCAGCAGTGGTGGATGTGGGGAGAGAAATGGCGGAGTTTTGAATTTTGTAAGACTGGATGTCATGAACTGCTATATATATTATGACCTTTGAACACTATTAAGGTAAATACGTTGTTTCTTCTCTACCAAAATCTTTCGTTTGCTAACTATGCCTATCAGTAGTTTGTGCCTTCCGTAGTTTGAATCTTTTATTTAGTTAACAGTAGTGGCGCTCGCTGTATTGCAGTAGCTTGAGTAACGAAGATTTTTGTGAGGTAAGTGATTTGTGAAAGGTATAGGTTAATGCAAGTCAGGGCCATTCTTTTGTAGGGATTATTGAAAGTCAGATTGCGTTGCGCTAAAAAAATATTGTGTGTCAGTTTAAACACAGTCATGTATAATTTTTCAAAAGGGGACGTTTCAACCATACTGCAGTTACAAAGAGTCGAAGAACATGAAAGTGAAGTAGTGGCTACGAAGGGAGTGAGTTGAAGTTGTCACCTATCACAGGTGATATTCAATCTGTACTTTGAGCTAGCAGTAAAGAAAACCAAAGAAACATTTGCAGAAGGAATTCAAGTTCAGGGAGATAACGTACAGAAGTATGCTGGAGATCAGAAGCTACTTAAAAATGATGCAGAAGGAAAGAAATTTGTAGCACAACAATAAAAGAATGGATCGATTTGACAGGACATATATTCAAACATCAAGGAGTCATCAGTTTAGAATTAGAGGGAAGTGTGGGAAGTAACACAACAATTATAGAAGTAAAAGAGGAAGAATAAGAAATGATTACAAATGAATGTACTTTGAAGTAGTTATTTGGAGTTGAAGAGGCTTTCGAAGTGTAGAATAACAAGGAGAGCTGCATCAGATCAGTCTTTAGTGTGAAGCCCACAAAAGTAGTGTGAAATATGGGAAGGTAATCTAATAATTATGGTTGAATGGAACGCGGAATCAGCGGAAAGATTGGAAGAAGGAGTTGGGTCTTTTAGTAACAGTGAGAGTTAATTTCGTCGAGCAATGATGAATATGAAGTTCAAAAATAACGTGGAAAGGGTCTGGAAGTACGGGAAGAGTCCAAATGGATTACATCATGGTAAGACAGAGATTGCGTTATCAGATACATCGTTGTAAGGCATACCCATGAGTAGCTGTAGACTCGGATCATCCTAGTGAACATGAAGAAAGGAATGAAGTTTAAACGACTGGTGTGGAAGGATCAATGTGGGAAGAAGTGGATCACTGAAGTACTGGGGAATGATTACATGCATTTGTACAAAACTATTAAGGGAAATTCATAAACTCAAAAATATAAATGAAATGGAATAAATAGATAGTGTCGGAAGTTCCATGCGGGCTTTTTGCGGATGATGCTGTAGTATACAGAGAAGTTGCAGCATCAGAAAATTGTAGCGAAATGCAGGAAGATCTGCAGCGGACAGGCCCTGTGTGCAGGGAGTGGCAACTGACCCTTAACATAGACAAGTGTAATGTACTGCGAATACATAGAAAGTAGGATCCTTTATTGTATGATTATATGATAGCGGAACAAACACTGGTAACAGTTACTTCTGTAAAATATCTGGGAGTATGCATGCGGAATGATTTGAAGTGGAATTATCATATAAAATTAATTGTTGGTAAGGGGGGTACCAGGTTGAGATTCATTGGGAGAGTCCTCACAAAATGTAATCCATCAACAAAGGAGGTGGCTTACAAAACACTCGTTTGACCTATACTTGAGTATTGCACATCCGTGTCGGATCCGTACCAGATCAGGTTGACGGAGGAGATAGAGAAGATCCAAAGAAGAGTGGCGCGTTTCGTCACAGGATTATTTCGTAAGCGTGATAGCATTAAGGAGATGTTTAGGAAACTCAAGTGGCAGACTCTGCAAGAGAGGCGCCCTGCATCGCGGTGTAGCTTGCTGTCCAGGTTTGACGAGGGTACGTTTCTGGATGAGGTATTGTATATATTGCTTCCTTCTACTTATACCTCCCGCGGAGATAAGGAACGTAAAATTAGAGAGATTCGAGCGCGCACGGAGGCTTTCCGGTAGTCGTTCTTCCCACGAACCATATGCGACTGGAACAGGAAAGGGAGGTAATTACAGTGACACGCAAAGTGCCCTCCGCCACACACTCGTGGGTGGTTTGCGGAGTATAAATGAAGATGTACATGTAGAAGTAACAGGTCTGCTACTATGACTAAACGGAGACATTGCATTTCCTGTTCATGTTTTGTAGTTTCCCTAACGTGTGCAAGCTTGTAACTTTGCACGCTCCGGGTTGTATGTTACTATCTCGTTTCCTTTTTTGTCATGGATACCTCCCCTTTGGCTGTCCACTCCTGGAGATCGGCATGTGGAACTGATCTGGGATCATTTACCTTTCGAGAGATCATCATGAAACGTTTTTAATTACATGTCGTATGCCCTGTGTATTCATCTTGTGTGTCTTTAATGCATTGGTACAAATTACGTTCGGCATCCTTAAACAGAAAATCACGCAGATTCCTCCGCCTTTTAGGGGCAGTTTCCCACCAGAATGGCAAGGGGTTGCTCCAAACAGCTGTCCGCCATCTTTCAGAAGACAGTTGGCGGAACAGGAGTCACTCCCTATACCAAGCGCCATCGCTGATGATTTGTATTCAAAAGTTAAGCTGTACCTGGGTTCTAATCCACTCAAGACGTTCTGGTTGCATATCAAAGACGCAACCCCTAGACCAAAAGTCAAGACTAGCTACTGTCTATAAAAAAAAAGGTATAGTCACCAGTACTACCCAATTACAGGATCAATGGTGGACTCCTCTAGCACGTCATACCGGATACGAATTTAAGGCTAATAGTGACAAGCGGTATGAAATGGTGTTGCAGTTGTTGTGGTCTTCAGTCCAGGGGCTGGTTTCATGCAGCTCTCCATGCTACTCTATCCTGTTTAAGCGTCTTCGTCTCCCAGTACCTACTGCAACCAACATCCTTCTGAATCTGCTTAGTGCATTCATCCCTCGGTCTCCCTCTACGATTTTTACCCTCCACGCTGCCCTCCAATACTCAATTGGTGATTCCTTGACGCCTCAGAATATACCCTACCAACCAATCACTTCTTCTATTCAAGTTGTGCCACAAATTTCTTTTCTCTCCAGGTCCATTCAACACCTCCTCATTAGTTCTGTGATCTACCCGTCAAATCATCAGCATTCTTCTGTAGCACCACATTTCGAAAGCTTCTATTCTCTTCTTGTGTAAACTATTTATCGTCCATATTTCACTTCCATGCGTGTCTACACTCTATAAAAATACTTTCAGAAACGACTTCCTGACACTTAAATCTATACTCGATGCTAACAAATTTCTCTTCTTCAGAAACGACTTCCTTGCCATGGCCAGTCTACAATTTATATCCTCTCTGCTTCGACAATCATCAGTTACTTTTCTCCCCAAATAGCAAAATTCCTTTACTACTTTAAGCGTCTCACTTCCTAATCTAATTCCCTCAGCATCACCTCATTTAATTCGACGACATTCCATTATCCTCGTTTTATTTTGTTGATGTTCATCTTATATCCTCCTTTCAAGACACTGTCCATTTCACTCAATTCCTCTTCCAGGTCCTTTGCTGTGTCTGACAGAATTACAATGTCATCAGCAAACCTCAAAGTTTTTATTGCTTCTCCATTTATATTAATTCCCACTCCGAATTTTTATTTTGTTTCCTTTACTGCTTGCTCAGTATGCAGATTGAATAACATCGGGAATAGGCTATAACCCTATTTTACTCCTTTCCCAGCCACTGCTTCCCTTTCAAACCCCTCAACTCTTATATCTGCCATATGCATTCTGTACAAATTGTAAATAACCTTTTCTCCCTGTATTTTACCCCTGTCACCTTCAGAATTTGAAAGAGAGTATTCTATTCAACTTTATCAAAAGCTTTCTCTATGTGTACAAATGCTAGAAACCTAGGTTTACCTTCCCTTAATCTATCTTCTAAGATAAATCGTAGGGTCAGTATTGTTCCAACATTTCTACGGAATCCAAACTGATCTTCCCCGAGATTGGCTTCTACCAGTTTTTCCATTCGTCTGTAAAGAAGTCGTGTTACTATTTTGCAGCCGTGACTTATTAAACTGATAGTTCGGTAATTTTTAAATCTATCAACACCTGCTTTCTTTGGAATTGGAATGATCATATTCTTCTTGATGTTTGAGGGTGTTTTGACTGTCTTACACATCTTGCTCACCAGTTGGTAGAGTTTTGTCAGGTCTACCTCTCCCAAGGTTGTCTACTCCCGGGGCCATGTTTCGACTTAGAACCTTCAGTGCTCTGTCAAACTCTTCACGCAGTATCATATCTGCCATTTCATCTTCATCTACGTCCTCTTCCATTTCCATAATATTGTCCTCAGGTACATCGCCCTTTTATAGACCCTCTATATACTCCTTCCACCTTCTGATTTCTCTTCTTTGCTTAGAAATGGGTTTCCATCTGAGCTCTTGATATTCATGCAAGTGGTTCTCATTTTTCCAAAGGTCTCTTTAATTTTACTGTGTGCAGTATCTATCTTACCCCCCAGTGATATATGCCGCTACATCCTTACATTGGTTCTCTAGCCATTCCAGGTTGCCCATTTTGAACTTACTGTCGATCTCGTTTTTGAGACTTTTGTATTCATTTTTGCCGTCTTCATTCACTTCATTTTCATATTTTCCCCTTTCATTAATTAAATTCAATATAACTTCTGTTACCCAAGGATTTCTACTAGCTCTCCCCTTATTATCTACTTGATCCTCTGCTGCCTTTATTATTTCATCTCTCAATTGGCCCACTCTTCTTTTACTGGATTTCTACCCCGTGTTCTTGTCAACTGTTCCCTAATGCTTTCTCTGAAACTCTCTACAACCTCCGGTCCTTTCAGTTAATCCATGTCCCATCTCCTTAAATTCCCACCTTCTCTTCAGTCTTAATCTACAGTTTACAACCAGTAGATTGGGATCAGAGTCCACATCTGCCCCTGGAAATGTCTTACAACTTAAAACCTGGTTGCTAAATCTCTGTCTTACCATTATATAATCTATTTGAAACTTTCCAGTGTCTCCAGGCATCTTCCACATATACAACCTTCTTTCGTGATTATTGAACCAAGTGTAAGCTATGGTTAAGTTATACTCCGTGCTGAACCCTACCAGGCGGCTTCCTCTTCAATTCCTTAACCAAATTCCATATCCAACTTCTCTTCCTTTTCCAACTGTCGAATTCCGGTTCCCCATGACTATCAAATTTAAGTCTCCCTTCACTATCTGAATAATTTCTTTTATCTCATCATACATTCCTTCAATCTCTCGTCATCTGCAGAGCTAGTTGGCATATAAATTTGTACTACTGTGGTAGGCGTGGGCTTCGTGTCTATCTTTGCTACAATAATGCGTTTACTATGCTGTTTTTAGTAGTCTACCCGCACTCCTGTTTTTTAATTATTTATTAAACCTACTCCTGCAGTACTCCTATTAGATTTTGTATTTATAACCCTGTATTCACCTGACCAGAAGCCGTGTTCCTCCTGCCACTGAACTTCACTAATTCCCACTATACCTAACTTTAACCTATCAATTTCCCTTTTTAATGTTTCCAATCAGCCTGCCTGATTTAGGGATCTGACATTCCACGTTCCGATAAGTAGAACGCCAGTTTTCTTTCTCCTGAAAGCGACGTCCTCCTGAGTAGTCCGCGCACGGAGATCAGAATGGGGGACCATTTTACCTCCGGAATATTTTATCCAAGAGGACGCCATCATCATTTAACTATACAGAAAAGCTGTAAGCCCTCGGGAAAAATTACGGCTGATTTCAGCCATTCGCAGTACCAGCACAGAAAGGCCGCTTTGGTTAATGTTACAAGGCCAGATCAATCCTCCAGACTGTTTCCCCTGCGACTAATGAAAGGGCTGCTGCCCCTCTTCAGGAACCACACGTTTCTCTGGCCTCTCAACAGATATCCACCCGCCCCCAGTTGTGGTTGCACCTACGGTAAGGCTATCTGTATCGCTGAGGCATGCAAGCCTGCCCACCAACGGCGAGGTCCGCGGTTCATGGGATGGGGGAGGGGAGGGAAGGGGGTGTCACTTAAAAGCAGTATTAGGGAAGCTGAACGGAAGACTCACATTTCTTAGACGAGTTCTGAGAAAATTCTGTACACCTTTCAAGCAAATGGTCTACAAGAGGTTAGTGAGAGTAGAGTTTGAGTCATTATCAAGTAGTTATGCACGGAGCATTGCGGCATAGGATCTTCGCCTCCCGAGAAATCGCGAGACGACACGGTGGAAGTCGTGGTGCCACCTGTCCCCTGACGTAAGGCACGTTCGAGACTGATGGGGATCAAAGCACTGAGGTATCAATCCGCGAACCCATGATGTTGGCGTGCTGGTGTTGCATAGGGGCCGAGGGACAACACGGTGGCCCGCTAAGTCTGCAGTGTGGAATCTGCACGGTATTTCTAAATGAATAAGTGGGTCATAACAAGCAACTTTCACACAACAAACCATCTCCGCATCGCTTAGCGTTCGGTGCTAGGCTTCATTTGAAAGCTCGCGTGCCGTCGGGAAGGTAGGCACGCAATTCACCATCCGAGTAGACATGGTAGCAGGTCTGAAGGAAAATGTTTTCAATTTTTTGTGACAATAAGGTAAAAGAGCGGTGGTGTTAATGACTTTTATTTGCCAAGAATTACTAGAATTCGAAATTACGCTCTCTTGCTTGAACACACGCCACGCATAAACTCCTGAATGGTGTCGCAGCCATTCAAATACGCCTGGCAAAACGAGGATTGCAGTGGGGAGGTCCATAACGAGCGCTGTCAGCTCTTCGTTCGCCTCGGCAGGTGTTTCGTGAACAGCAGATTTTAGGTGTCCCCAGATGAGTAAATTAAGGGGTATCAAGTCAGAGGAACATGCCAGCTTCGCCAGCATCCATTCCGCCTAGTCCAGTTCTCAGCGAAGGTCTCATCCCCAAACGATGTCGCGCCTTACGAGTATAGAGCGCAGATTAACCTTAATGTTGGTACTAAATACGCTGTCGCATGTCGTGCGGGACAAAATCCAATAACTTAGGTAGTGTTCCCCGTAAGAAAATTAACTATCTGTTTTGGGTTCAGTTGTCGGGGGGACATGTATGGACCAATCGGATTATCTCCAACCAAACGTCCGCCAGAAGTTAGAGGCAAAGCGCCCACGAACAAAGGTTGCGTGCGGATTTTCCGTGCCCACACCTGTTTGCTGCGTCTGTTGAACACACCTTCCCTTGTGGAGAACGCCTTACGTGTAAAAGGTGCAAGATACAGGATGTCAAGTCAAACACTTTTCAGCCCTCTAGTTTCCAAACTGATTTTATTTGGCCAAATAAAATGAGACTGGAAACTAGATGGCTGAAAGGTGTTTGATTTCACATCCCCTATAGAGCAGTCGAGGCCCGCAACCATATATCAAAAGACAGACATATAGAGTGAAAATTACAAAGTGTGGGAATCCAGGTTGTATGGCAGACTTCTGCAAAAACCACTGGCAGAAGTTCATGCAACGCGGAAAACCCTCTGGGTTAAGGGCTTGGCCATTTAAGGCGGTGAGGATGCAAATCATCTTCATTCCATACACCCCAGACCGTGCAATGGCTTATATCTATTTTTCAAGTTACACTCTACGAAGCTGTTTAGGGCCTATCATACGGCAGAGCTAATGTCTCCTTTTAATTCTCTGATGTACGTATACTGTACATGACGACTACGTCCGCCCGTCCTTCGCACCTGTATCACAAAGTAAATGTATCGGGTTGACACCTCGTCAGCGGATGGCTGACAGACGCATTTCCCACGCTATCATTTACTCAGTTAATAGATATAGCATTATTCATTTATCATATTATTTCGCATTCACACCTCCATTCATACTAACAGTTCTGCAAATTGAATTAGCAATAATTAATAAAAGACGTGTTATTCGTGGAAGATACACTTTGGTTTCCGATATACACTGTTTTGACTGCTTAGGACTTCATAGCCGGTGAAACTTTTCGGAAACAGCCATTTCTACTTCGACCTGCTCCATCGTGAAGCTGTGTGACGCATTGGCTATATCAAGATATCTGCTCTCGTCTGTCTTATTTAGGCGTGATGCAAAGCGATACACTTCTGACTACTGTTATAAGCTTGGTTAAAGATAGACAAGCCTTTTTTCATAGCATTTCTAGATTTGGGAAGAGTTTTTCACAATGGTGATTAGCATGCGTTCTTTGATACTACGAAGGTGGCGGTGGAGAAATATTGCTACTGAAACGTTGTGACCGAATTGTACTGAAACAAGGCTGGTGCTATAAGAGTCGAACGGCATGAAACGGAAGCACTGGACTCCTCCCCAGAGTCAAACAATTTGAACACTGAACAATGAGTAAAGGAAACTAAAGGGAAATTTCGAAATGTAATTAGGACAATAAATAAAAATTCGAGAATTGTCGATGATGCCGTAGTTCGGTTAGACACGGCAAAGGACTTGGAAGAGCAGCAGAGCTAAATGGGTAGCATCTCGAACATCAACACACGTCAGCGAAGGACAATGGAATGCAGTCGAGTTAAATGTAATGCGAATAGAATTACAGCATGAATGTTACACTAAAATTAGTTATAGGGTTTCGCTATTCTAGGATCAATCCAACTAGTGGTGACCGAGGTAGAGATATTACAAAATGGAATAGCGGGAAAACACTTCTTGAAAAAGGGACATTTGGTTAAGATCGTGTATAAATTTAGTCTTTTGTGGATGTTTTTGGATTAAAGTGAAACTTGGACGATACACTGTTCAGACAAAATAGAATAGAAGCTATTGAAATGAATTGCTATAGAAGAACGTTACAAATTAGCGGGGTAGAAAAAACAATACATGAGGATGCACTGAATGACATTGGGGAATAAGGAATTTGTGGGATAACTCGTCAAAAACAAGGAATCGGTTTACGGGATACGATTTGAGGCGCCAAGAGAGCGTCAGTATGTTAATTCAGGCGGTTGGGATGAATGTAGATTTAGACCAAGGACCGAATACCGTGAGCAGGTTCAAACTGATGAAGGCTGCAGTAAGTATGCAGATATGAATAGGCTTTCGATGGATAGACTAACATGGAATGCCGTGTCACGCCAGTCTTATAGCCGAGAACTGTAACAACACTTACGATGAAACCGCATAAAACTAAGAAGCGCGCAAGTCAAACAAAAAAAAAAAAATGGTTCAAATGGCTCTGAGCACTATGCAACTTAACTTCTGAGGTCATCAGTCCCCTAGAACTTAGAACTACTTAAACCTAACTAACCTGAGGACATCACACACACCCATGCCCGAGGCAGGATTCGAACCTGCGAACGTAGCGGTCGCGCGGTTCCAGACTGTAGAGCCTAGAACCGATCGGCCACCTCGGCCGGCAAACAACATACAAATGGAATGATTATTGTGCAGTTTGCCGTTTTAGCGTATGTGATGTCTTCCAAATTTTCATACAACTCGTTAAACAGGGAACAATGTTACTTGCACTAGTTGCAGACTGCAACGCGGTTCTTTGAGCTCTTTAGAGAATCTAGCAACAAACCTTCAAAACAAACTCAGGTGTGGTGTGTAAGGGTGTGTTACACGCCTTATGACGAATTTCTGTAGTTAATTGCTACTGGTTCCTGTTTACTACGGGATGTCAACAGAATGCTACAGTTGTATTTCTGTATTTTAGTTGAGAGTAAAGAGTCAAGGTAGTTACGTTATTGCATTTTTGTACGTATTTTGCATAATGTATAATGTCTGATCGTATAATTAACATTGTTATACAGGGTGATTCAAAAAGAATACCACAACTTTAAAAATGTGTATTTAATGAAAGAAACATAATATAACCTTCTGTTATACATCATTACAAAGAGTATTTAAAAAGGTTTTTTTTCACTCAAAAACAAGTTCAGAGATGTTCAATATGGCCCCCTCCAGACACTCAAGCAATATCAACCCGATACTCCAACTCATTCCACACTCTCTGTAGCATATCAGGCGTAACAGTTTGGAAAGCTGCTGTTATTTCTCGTTTCAAATCATCAATGGTGGCTGGGAGAGGTGGCCGAAACACCATATCCTTAACATACCCCCATAAGAAAAAATCGCAGGGGGTAAGATCAGGGCTTCTTGGAGGCCAGTGATTAAGTGCTCTGTCACGGGCTGCCTGGCGGCCGATCCGTCGCCTCGGGTAGTTGACGTTCAGGTAGTTACGGACAGATAAGTGCCAATGTGGTGGCGCTCCATCCTGCTGAAATATGAATAGTTGTGCTTCTTGTTCGAGCTGAGGGAACAGCCAATTCTCTAACATCTCCAGATACTGTAGTCCAGTTACAGTAGCACCTTCGAAGAAAAAGGGACCAAAAACTTTATTGGCTGAAATGGCCTAGTCAACAGCGCGTCAAGCGAACAAATGTACAACTAAATGAAACTTTATAGCTCCCTTAATTCGCCGACAGATAGTGCTTAACTCTGCCTTTTGTCGTTGCAGAGTTTTAAATTCCTTAAGTTGTGGTATTATTTTTGAATCACCCTGTATAATGATTGTTATGGCCCATAAAGGGCCGAGGTGCGATCATAGATTGATCGCGTACCGAGTCCAATGATGGACCTGAAAGGATTCTGTTAATGTCAGTGATCGCGACACATCACCGGAACAGGAAACAGATGAAAACGACGAAATCGCGATCACTGATTCATTTTAGATGGGAAAAGATGGAACGACTGCATGGAGAAAATAATTTCCATGACCTCATGTAGAACAGGTTCGCACGATATTGTTACCCGTTTTCCAGGAGTCGTTGATGATGCCAAACAATGTGCTATGCCTTTGGAGCCGTGTCGGCCCGTATCGATATCTCTTCTTGACGACTTCCTCTGTTGGTTTCTCGTATGGTCGTCCAGCAGTGCAGCTTCCGTGCCGCGGTCAGTGGCCGCTTTTTTGCGGCGAGTCTCGTTTGGTCGGCAATGGGAGGAAGTTGGGGCTCTGAGATGCAACGGCCGGGACGACGATTGGCCCATTGTGTAGGAAGTGACCACAGGCTCCGTTCCTCGAGAGGCAGATGGCTGTGGGTATGTGTTGCCGCCGCCACGTATTGTGTTACCCTCTGTCGAAGTGACCTCATGATAACAACCTGCCAGTTGTTTATTTGTGGCATTTTTTTTTCTTTTTGAATTTTTGAAGAGGTTCAACTAATAGCAGTCTTAATCGTATAGAAATGGCAATTATAGCTGCGAGTTGTTAATCTGTTTTTAAAATTGTGATTTAGAATTACGCTGCCAGACAATGGGGTGTATGTTAGCCCTAGCCGCACAGCCCGAGACGACTGTCATGTAGCGGACATTGTGGACTGCTGACGAATGCCCTAAAAAGGGGTAATAAATGTGCAGAAGATTCAAGTGGTGAATTATCCCTGTGTTCTACTTTGTTCTAACACTGATATCAGGTTGTTAGTTTTGCAAGCTGGGCTAGTTAGCCATAATGCATGCTGACCCAGTTGCTTATAAATTATGATCTTGTAAATGTTTTAAATAGAGAATTTTAAAGTCAATTCTATGACTTCTGGTGCTCTATGACTATTGATGTCACTCTTGTCACAATTTAAAAAAAGAGATGAATTTCAAACCTAATTTTTAAGCCCTTCTGGCGCTCTGTGATTATTGACTGTTGTAGCTGGCTTTTCGCTTCATTCATTCTAAAGGAAGATTTTAAATTTTTCACGAAACAAATGTAGATGTTGTCAACCAGAAGAGTTCCTGAATCTGGGTCAGGAAACTTTAATGAATTCCTGCCGCCATCAATGATAGACCATTTATGTGGTAGCTGCAGAGTGTGGTTGTTCCATTGTGTGAGGGGTGAGTGTTTGTCTTCCCCTTGTTGACATCACTCGTGGTTTCATTATTCAATTGGATTATTGTTTAACATGCTTATATAATACTTTTGAGGTTTTTTAGGGGCGTATTACGGAAGATGGATCCCAGAAGATACCTTTGCCCGGCCTGTTTAAAGAGGGACTATGGGCTTCGATATGAGCTTAAATTATGGTGGCAACCAATAGAAGGCGGTGTTGCTGAGTTAGCAGTGAGGCTGCGCGCGTCCTTGGACAGCCGGATTCATATTTCTCCCGACTTCATTTACTTGTTCTAGTGCTCTCAGTGAGCTAAGTTTCAGTATTCAATTTTCTGAAGGGGACCAGTTGAATCTCAAGCAGACAGTGAGAGTTCAGGCTCAACTTTTCCACTGTGGGAACCGTATTTTTGAACTCAGGCACCTCCCTCATACTAAGGAGCATTGTGACGTGGGTAGTCAATTGATTACTTGCTGCAGGGATTTAGAAGTATTTAGAAGTAACCACTAGCGTGAAAAGTTTAGAAGGAGAGGTGAGTGGCAGAGAGAGAGTTCCCGCCACCCACGACTTGTCTGATGAAGCGGGCGAGGAAACTGCTGTTTACCTTTCCGATACCTTGGCTGTAGAATCATTTGCTAAGCTCTCTAATTCTGTTATGCATTTGTTTCGTGGCGTTTCCGATATACTCATTGACCAACTGATCCAGGTTGAAGGGCTGTTATGGCTGATTGTCCGTTTTGAGATTTATGCTGAGAACTTGCAGGTTTCCCACTTATGTTGCGTTTTGTTACATTCTTTGACCCGAAGTTCAAAGGGGAGTTCTTAGGGAACAGTGCAATCTAGGAGCTGTGAGGAGATCTTAACGAAGCCCATTATCAGATATCGCTTACTGGAGATTCCAGACACGGGATCACATTATGTACCGACTGGAAAGTGTGTGAATTCAGTCGGGTTTCTTTTGACTTATCCTTCTAGGTAGCGGTCCCACCATGTGTTGGGCGGTTTCAAGTTTAATTTCGTGTGTAACTATCTTGATCACCTTCTCATTCTTCTGAAGAGCATCTGTGTCATATTCAGGAGGTGTTATCGCAGCTTTGGGCAGCTGGGTTAATGGTTAAATCATCGAAACTCACCCTAACTGACGTCATATTTCCTGTATGTAGCAGCTTGTTTCAGAGGATGGGATCAGGACTGACGAAGAGCGCACCTCCGTCTTGCGATGGTTCCTGCTCCCCAGGAATAAAAATGGAATATCCCGGTTTATTGGAATAGCCAATTATTTCTACATATTCGTTCAAAATTTCGCCCAGCCTGCCGCCCATCTTAATAGTTTCCTAAACAAGGCGAGGCATTCGTCTGGGGAGTGAGTCAGAAATCGGCATCTGAGGTCATCTACCTTGAGTAATCCTCCCATCTTCGCCGTCCGAAACTTTCAAAAGGCTTTTAACGTTCAAACCGATGCCTCCAATACTAGCGTTTCCGCTGTTCTATTGCAAGAATGTTCTGGCGAGAGGAGACCGTCACCAACGCTTCTAGGAGCTTGACACCGGCTGAATTAATATACCTCATTTACGAGTATGAGGCTTTGGCAATACTCTTTTCACCCAAAAAAATTAAATTATATCTGTAGCATAGAGACTTTGACCTGCAAACTGACAATCAGGCGTTAAGCATGCTTCTGGTCCGTCTCAGGAAAACTGGCAGAATTGCTAGGTGGGCGGTGCGGGTACTCGTATTCCTCTTTCATATGCGGCATATAAGAGGGACTGATAACTATGTGGCCGACGCACTTAGCCAGATGTTTGAGGAGGACAGTTAGAAGACAGCCGAGAGTGACAAAGCATCTGAGGAAATGGCTGGTGCCATCTTAACCCAGGTGCCGGCGCTCTTTGTTGATCTCGACCTTAAGCAGGACCCGGACCCCGAGCATGGCACTACTAGGAAGCGTCTGCTTGCTTGGGAGCAAGTGCCAGGATATATCTTGATTAAGAAACTTTTGTATCGTGAGATTGGGAGATCAGCTGAGCCAAGAGTTTTTTGCCCGTGGAACTTGTTCCGTCCATTTTTCGCTATTTTCATGACTCCTTGCTCCGGGACCATTTGGGGTTTCACAAGACCATCGCTATGGGGAAACAACACATCGCTTTACCATCGTTGAGTCAGGATGTCCGACGATTAGTGAGGGAATAAGAGCTATGTAAAGTGTGAGTGCGTAATACAACCCACCCACCCAAGAGCCTCCTACGATCCGAGAGAGAACAAGACCCTATGGACAAGTTATTCATTGATGACATGGGTCTTCTTCCCTATATTAAGGCTGGGTGTTGTGTGCTGTCCTTAGGTTAGTTAGGTTTAATTAGTTCTAAGTTCTAGGGGACTGATGACCATAGATGTTAAGTCCCATAGTGCTCAGAGCCATTTTTGAACCCTATATTAAGGCAGCGAGTCAGTACATCTTGGCTCTCGTGATCGGTTTTTCCCTGCTTCAGCTGCTTTATGTCTAGTAGGGGAGTTACAGCCGTAATTACTATCTACCATCCTTTTATGGTTCTTTCTGTAATAGGTCCGCCCATGGCCTTGGTCAATGACAACGCCCCACTTTCTTTTTCAAAGGAATTTAAACGTTTTTGTCAGTTGACATACTACGACAACGCTCTACAATCCCCAAGCCTAGTTTGCTGAGGCAGTAAATAGGAATTTTAAGCGACTCTCGTGATCTATCATACTAAGACCCGTACCAAGTGGGATGCGTCGATCCCGTGGATCAACCTTGTCTTCAGTTCCGTCCAACATGAGGCTATCAAAGGCACTCAGGCGTCGTTAATGTTTGCTTACCAGCTCAATTCTCCCTTGTACGATTTGTGGAACATAAACAACCTTTTACTACGCCCCGGAGGTTATTCAACAGAACTGGGAAAGTGCTAGGCGAAATGTCCATTTGGCCGACCCGCTGGCAGCCAAACTTTATGATCAGGGGAGGCAGCCCGCTCGTGTGAAGGTTGGGAATCGAATTTGTGTTCTTGATTTGGGCTGTGGGAGCGCTAGCGATACCGGTCTCATGGGCTTTCTCCTCCCGTATTCAAGCCTCAAAATTGTGAAAGGAGGAAATTTTTGAGCCCTCAAGCAGTTATTAAATTTCACTAAGTTAAACTCTATTGCAAGTTTAGTTCGCCACAGACAATTGTTGCCAATCTACCAAACGTTTAAGCCCCTGCAGCCATGCTTGCTATCACTGTTTTTACATTTGTTGTATTTCCCGGTAGCCACCATCATGGCCTAGTTGTTGAAGCGGGATATTTACTCTTATAAGTTATTTTGGGAGAACTGGAAAACATCTTGATCTATTTCTGTAAAAGTGTTTTTCTCGTTATTTTAAAAGGGAATATTTCTAAGCCTTCTGGGGCTTTGTGCTGGTCGTGACCTTATTGTAACAAATTTCGAGGAAATTTCTAAGCCTTCTGGCGCTTGGCGATGATTGATTTTGACCATGTTGTATATCTTCTTTAAGAGAGAATTTTGAAGTAAATTCTAAATCTTCTGGCGCTCTGGGATTACTGAAGTTGATCTTGTTGTAATTTTAAAAATGAGTAAATTTCAAGGAAAATTCTTAAACCCTTCTGGCACTCTGTGATTTATGGCTGTTGATAGCTGTCATTTCGCTTCATTCCACTGTAAAGGAAAATTTTAAATGTTTTTACGGGATAAGTCTTTGCACCCGTGGTCTAGGGGTAGCGTCTTTGATTCATAATCAGAAGGTCTTCGGTCCATGGTTCGAATCCCCCTGCTGCTTCAGTTTTGAATAATAATCAGCATTGGCGGCCGAAAACTTCCGACATAAGAAGTCATCCTCATTCTGCCAACTGCCTTGTCAAACGTTCAGGGCACTCTACTGTCCTGGGAGTGGGAAACTATCCCTAAAGGCGGAAGAATCAGCAATGGTCAACGGCATGAGGATGCAGAAGGCAATGGAAACCATTGCATTCAAGACACGTAACGTGTATCCACAGGACATGTGGCCTGTTATTGAAGAAGTGTCATGATGATATCTCCACTGGCAGAAGATTCCAGAATAGTCCTACAGTCGAATCTCCGGGAGGGGACTACCAAGGAGGAGGTTAGTATGAGAAAAATATTCAATAATTAACGCAAGCATAGCCTTCTACGGTTTGGGGCGTGGAATGTCAGAAGCTTGAACGTGGTAGGGACACTAGAAAATCTGAAACTGGAAATACAAGGCCTCAATCTGGCTATAGTAGGGGTCAATGAAGTGAAGTGGAGAGAAGACAAGGAATTCTGGTCAGATGAGTATACGGTAATATCAACAGCTGCAGAAAATGGTATAACACGGTTAGAACTCGTTATGAACTGGAAAGTAGAACGGAGAGTGTTACTATGAACAGTGCTCAGATAGGGTTGTTCTTATCAGAATCGAGAGCAAATCAATACCGACAACGATAGTTCAGGTATACATGCCGGCGTCGCAAGCTAAAGATGAAGAGGTAGAGAAAGTGTATGAGGATATTGAAAGAGTAATACAGTATGCAAAAGGAAATAAAAATCTAATAGACATGGGAGACTGGAATACAGCTGTAGGGGAAGTAGCAGAAGAAAAGGTTACAGAAGAATATGGGCTTGGGACAAGGAGAAAGACTAATTGAGTTTTATAACAAGTTTCAGCTAGTAATTCCGAATGCTCTGTTCAAGAATCACATGAGAAGTAGGTGCACTAGGAAAAGGCCGGGTGATACAGGAAGATTTCTGTTAGATTACATCATGGTCTGACGGAGATTCTGAAATCAGATAGTGGATTGTAAGTTGTACCCTGGAGCAGACATAGACTCAGATCACAATACGGTAGTGTTGAAGAGTTGGCTGAAGTTTAAGACACTAGTCAGGAAGAATCAATACGCAAAGTAGTGGGATACGGAACTACTAAGGAATGACGATATGCGCTGTAAGTTCTCTAAGACTATACATACAGCAATAAGGAATAGCTCAATAGGCAGTAGAGTTAAAGAGAAATGGACATCTGTAAAAAGGGCTATCAGAGATGTTGGGAAGGAAAACATAGGTACAAAGAAGGTAGCTACGAGGATGCCATGGGTAACAGAAGAAATACTTCATTTGACTGATGAAAGGAGGAAGTACAAAAATGTTCAGGGAAACTTAGGCATACAGAAATACAAGTCGCTGAGCAATGAAATAAATAGGAAGTGCAAGAAAGCTAAGACGAGATGACTGCATGAAGAATGTGATGAAATCGAAAAAGAGATGATTGTCTGAAGGACAGACTCAGCGTACAGGAAAGTCAAAACAACCTTCCGTTATATTAAAATCAAGGGCGATAACATTAAGAATGCAGCGGGACTTCCACTGTTAAATGCAGAGGAGAAAGCGGATAGGTGAGAAGAATACACTGAAAACCTCTATGAGAGGGAAGATCTGCCTGATGAAATCGAAGAAGGAAAGGTGTCGATTTCAAAGGAATATAGGATACAGTATTAAAATCAGAACTTAAAAGACCTTTGGAGGACTTAAGGTCAAATGAGGCAGAAGGGATAGATAACATTCCTTCAGAATTTCTAAAATCGTTGGGGCAAGTAGCAACAAAACGACTAATCACGTTAGTTTGTGGAATGTACGTGTATGTCGACATACCATCGGACTTTCGGAAAAGCATCGTCAACACAACTACGAAGACGGCAAGAGCTGACAAGTGCGAGAGTTATTGCACAATCAGCTTAACAGCTCATGCATCCAAGTTGCTTACAAGAATAATATACAGAAGAATGGAAGAGAAAATTGAGAATGCGCTAGGTGACGGTCAGTTTGGCTTTAGGAAAAGTAAAGGCACGAGAGACGCAATTCTGACATTGCGGTTAATAATGGATGCAAGAATAAAAGAAATATCAAGACACGGTCATAGGATTTGTCGACCTGGAAAAAGCGTTCGACAGCGTAAAACAGTGCTAGATGTTCGAAATTCTGAAAAAAGTACCTGTAAGCTATAGGGAGAGACGGGTCGTATACAATATGTACAAAAGCCAAGAGGGAATAATAAGAATGGACGACCAAGAACGAAGTGTTCGTATTAAAAAAGGTGTAAGGCAAGGATGTAGCCTTTCGTCCCTACTGTACAATCTGTACATAGAGGAAGCAGTGATGGAAATAAAACAAAAGTTCAGGAGTGGAATTAAAATACAAGGTGAAATGATGTCAGTGATACGATTCGCTGATGACATTGCTATCCTGAGTGAAAGTAAAGAAGAATTACATGATCTGCTGAACGGAATGAACAGTCTAATGAGTACGTAGTATGGATTGAGAGTAAATTGAAGAACGACGAAGGTAATGAGAAGTAGAGAAAATGAGAAAAGCGAGAAACTTAACGTAAGGACTGATGGTCACGAAGTAGATAAAGTTAAGGAATTATGATACCTAGGCAGTATAATAACTAACGACGGACCGAGCGAGGACATTAAAAGCAGGCTAGCTATGGCAAAAAAGGCATTCCTGGCCAAGAGAAGTCTACTAATATCAAATATAGGCCTTAATTTGATGAAGAAATTTCTGGGAATGTATATCCGGAGTACAGCATTGTATAGTAGTGAAACATTGACTGCGAGAAAACCGGAACAGAAGAGAATCGAAGCATCTGAGATGTGGTGCTCCAGACGAATGTTAAAAATTTGTTGGACTGATAATGTATGGAGTGAGAATGTTCTACGCAGAATCGGAGAGGAAAGGAATAGAAAACAATGATAAGGAGGAGGGACAGGATGATAAGACACCTGTTAAGACACGAGGGAAAGACTTCCATGGTAGTAAAGGGAGCTGTAGAGGGCAAAAACTGTAGAGGAAGACAGAGGCTGGAATACATAGAGCAAATAATTGAGACGTAGTTTGAAGTGCTCCTCTGGGATGAAGAGGTTAGCACCGGAGAGGAAATCGTGGTGGGCTGCATCAAACCAGTCAGAAGACTGATGACTAAAAAAGAATATAGATGCCGTCAACCGTAAGTGATGCTGAACTTCGGGCTTCGCCCTTCCATGAATTCCTTCCACCAATGACAGACCATTTCACCTTTAGAATGTTTCAATCTAATTACTTTTTCTGATATTACTGAACAAACTTATTTTTTTACAATTTGGTTGTTAATGGAAACAAGACTAAAGTAAAATCAAGACACGTTCATAGAATTTGTGGACCTGGAAAAAGTGTTCGACAATGGGAAATGGTGCAAGATGTTTGAAATTCTGGGAATTTGGGGTTCAGCTATAGGAAGGGTTGGGTAATATACAGTATATACAAAAAAAGAAGAGGGAACAATAAAAGTGGACGACCAAGAACGAAGTGTTCGGACTGAGAAAAATGTAAGGCAGGGATGTGTCTTTCACCCCTAATGTTGAGTCTGTACACCGAAGCAAACAATGATGTAAATAAAAGAAAGGTTAAGGAGTGGAACCAAAATCCAAGGTGAAAGTACATCAATGATACGGTTTGCTGATGATGTTGCTATCCTGAGTGAAAGTGAAGAAGATTTACAAGACCTGCTGAATGGGATGAAGAGTCTAATGAGTACAGATTGAGGGTAAATCGAAGAAAGACGAAAGTAGTGAGTAGTGGCAGAAATGAGAACAGCAAGAAACTTAATGTTCGTGATTGGTTGTCACGAAGTACTTGAAGTTAAGGAATCCAACTACCTAGGCAGCAAAATAACTAGCTACGGACGAAGCAAAGAGAACATCAAAAGTAGATTATCACTGGCAAAAAGGCATTCCTGGCCAAGAGAAGTCTAGTAATATCAAACACAGGACTCAATTTGAGGAAGATTTTTCTGAGAAAGTACATTTGGAACGCAACACTGTTTAGTAGTGAAACATGGGCAGTGGGACACCGGAACAGAAGACAATCGAAGCTGCTGGTAAACCTTTCAGGATGTGAGGTCGTGGTATAAGAAACTCTTCGGTTCCTAATGTTCCGTCGAGGACTGCGTTGGACATCTTCAAAGGCGCTCCTCCGCTGAGTTTTGCCGACTGTCAGGTCGGACGTCCAAGAGCGACATATGTACTGTAGGTAAGGGGGCGTGGTCGAAGTAACACGGGTTGCGCAGAGATAATCCTTGTCAAACATAAAACTTAACTATCGATTGTCGTCTTGTCGAAGATAAAATATTGTCTAGCGAATCTGCAGAGCTACTGTCAATATGAAGCTAAGTTTCATTGCCTCCTCTTTTTTGTTAAAATTATCCTGATGCTTATAAATTCCAATGGCTTCTCTATATAGTCGTGGATAATAATTTGGCGTTGTATAAAATATCTGTTTCAGAAAACTACTTCGTGATTTCCTGACTGAAGAGTATGCTCTGCTGCAGCTTAGTTCTCTATTTTTCATAGTCGGCAACGACTTTTGTGCTCTTTTAGTCGTTATTTACGCTCCTCTTAGTAGTTCTAATATAAACTTTACCACACGTACACGGAATTTTGTATACAGCACATGTCAAGAGAGGAAGGCGTTAATACTTCACAGGTCGAAGTACTTGACTTATTTTCTTTTTTGGTCTAAAGACCGGTCTGTTGTCATGTTTCTATAAAATCTTACCGATCTGATCTGTTACTTTTATTTAATAAAAGGGTGAGAAACTATTTTTCCGCCCTTGTGGTTCGTCCTCGCCCTTCGGTATTCTGTTCCTTGCTCGCAAAATTCTCTTTACGTCTTTCCCTGAGTAGCCATTTTTCTCGAAGGCATGCTTATTCCAGCGTCCAGGTGTTCCGATGTGCATATCCGTTCTGCTCTATGGACAAGACTTACAATGACACATCTCTTTTGTTGGGGATGGGGAATGGAGTTTTTATGTAAATATCTGTCAGTATGTGTTACTTTCTAAAATCTTTAAGTTCCATACTTACACCGGACCGTCTCATAACTATAACATCCAAGAAAGATATTTTGTTATCATTATTTATTTCGTTCGCCGCCGGTAGCTGAGTGGTCAGCGCGACAGAATGTCAGTCCTAACGGCCCTGGTTCGATTCCCAGCTGGGTCGGACATTTTCTCCGTTCAGGGACTGGGTGTTGTGTTGTCCTGATTATCATCATTTCATCCCCATCGACGCCCAAGTCGCCGAAGTGGCGTCAAATCTAAAGACTTGCACCCGGCGAACGGTCTACCTGACGGGAGGCCCTAGTCACACGACATTTTATATGTTATCCATTTCCAATGTGAATTGGATTTTTGGAGTAATTTTATTTAGATGATCAAATAATTCGTTCACAGCTTTCCTACAAGGGGACTAAACCATGAATGTGTCATCTACAAACCGACACCAGCGAGATGGTTTATTATTTGCTTTGTCCAAAGCCGATGTTCGAATTTCTCCATACACCGTCAAGTTGCTCATAAAATTCATCGTCCCACTGGAACTGACTCGAAGTAAAGCAATGTCCATAAAGAGTAGTCAGATCTCCTGGAAAATATCCGTTATCAAAATCATAACTTCGTTTACTGGAAACATAGTGAAAAAGGACACTAAGTAGAAACTTACAACATTATCTTCAGGAGCCAGAATTTTCCTTCACGTTTCTCAATAAAATGACACGAGTTTTTCATATATGAAACAGTTTTCTGAAGATACGGTTGTAAACGAGTTGCCAGATATCTCACTGTTTCGTACAGAGACAACTGATGGCACTTACTATTCGTCTCAAAGGAAAATCCATTTTATGAATTTTGGATACACCATACAGCCTAGGACCTATAGCTTCCGTCTTCAACAAAGCTCTTTTATCTTCTTTTTGAGTAGAGTTCGATGACTTAATCACGTTATTTTTTTTTCCTCAGAACGCTGGCTGTAGGGTCCTGCCGGCCGCTGTGGCCGAGCGGTTCTAGGTGCTTCAGTCTAGAGTTGCGCAGGTTCGAATCTTGCCTCGGGCATGGATGTGTGTGATGTCCTTAGGTTAGTTACCTCTATGTAGATTTATGTCAAGGGGACTGATGACCTTAGATGTTCAGTCCCATAGTACTTAGAGACATTTGAACCATTTTGTAGAGTCCTTCATACGTTTTTTGTACTGTCCTGAGGTTAAGAGGTTCAAAACATTGCTTCGATAATCCTATGTGTTCATAACAACAGTACCATTCCCTTTTCAGCAGCAAGAACCACTATCTTTTCATCTGCATTTAAATCACTGAAAGCCTTCCACTCGCCTTTGGCTCAAATGGCTCTGAGCACTATGGGACTTAACATCTGAGGTCATCAGTCCCCTACAGCTTAGAACTACTTAAACCTAACTAATCTAAGGACATCACACACATCCATGCCCAAGGCAGGATTCGAACCTACGACCGTAGCGGTCGCGCGGTTCCAGACTGAAGCGCCTAGAACCGCTCGGCCACACCGGCCGGCCACTCGCCTGTTGTTGAATTACTTTTCCAAAAGTTTACTATGGCCTAAGACCCTGGTGTTTTGGATTCGAGTTGTATCTGCGGTTTCCTTGGGGCGATTTCGTATCCCTGCTTCTATATTCGCGATGAATGCTTCAACTCGTACTCTTGCAATGTTATAGCGGGGTTTCCTTCTTTTGCAAGGAGGGAAATCTCGTCTTGAGATAACACTCCCTCCGACTTGATAACAACAGTAGTAGACATCACCGTATTGATTGCAGCTGCTACATACGTTTGTAGCTATCCGAACTTTTTCTTACGTCTACTAGTAGTCGTTTCTATCATAGCTTCCATAGATGTAAACGTAAGGTAATCGATTTTATTCCACGGATCTATCTGTACCCCACTAGCAAGGAATAAACGCAGTTTCAGTAACTTACGGTCAACAGAATCCATTTTTCGTCTTGTGTAATGTATCCTTTCTCGAAGTAGTGCTCTTTCTGTACAGTCATAAATTTGTTGCACCCGAGTTGTCCGGAACAACCTCTTCAGCTTTAAAAAGTTCGGTGTAGTAGACGAGTCTCGACAACGCAACAGGAATGTAAAATTACAAATTAAATGTGCTCTCTTTGTACGTACAAATTTCAGAGAAATCCTCCTCGTAGAGTCTTCTGATCACAGAATGAAGACTTTCAAGAGCGGATGATATAGCTGCTGGTTAACCTGTCGGGAAGTGAGGTCGTTGTGCAAGAAACTCTTCTGTTCCTAACGTTTCGTCCAGGACATCTTCGGATGCGCTCCTACTCTGCGTTTTGCCAACCGAAGGACAAGGATGAACCACAACGACAAAAAAATACAATTTCTCTCCCTTTATTAAAAGGAAACGGGTTAGATCGGTAAGATTTTACAGAAACATGACATCAGACCGGTTTTTAGACCAACAAAGAAAATATGTCAAGTACTCCGATCTGTGAAAGACAAACGCCCTCCTTTGTCGACATGTGGTGTATACAAAATTCCGTGTACATGTGGTAAAGTTTATATTGTAACTATCAAGAGGAGCCTAAATACACGGCTAAAAGAGCACAAAAGTCTATGCCGACATGGAAAAATAGAGGACTCAGCTGTAGCAGAGCAAGCTCTTCAGTTAGGAAACCACAAAGTGAAGTTTTCTGAAATCGAAGTTTTGTCTACAGCGTCAAATTACTATCCACGACTATGTAGAAAAGCCATTGATATTTAAGGCTTCAGGATAATTTTAAGAGAAAACAGGAGGCAATGAAACTTAGCGACATATGGACAGTAGCTCTGCCGAATCGCTAGACAGTTTTATCTTTGACAAGACGACAATAGATAGTTAAGTTTTATCTTTAATAAGGATTATCTCTGCTCATCACGTCTTACTTCGACCAGACCCCTTTCCTACAGTATATACTTCGCTCTCGGACGTCTGGCAAGTCAGTCGGCAAAATTCAGAGGAAGAACGCCTCTGAAGACGTCCAGCGCAGTCTTCGACGAAACGTTAGGAACAGAAGAGTTTCTTGGACCAACGACTGAGATTAATATTATGCTGCCCTTGTTGTCATTACCAAGATACTAGAACAGCCAGGAAGAAAGTAGAGAGACTGGCTCCAATTGCAGATTTTTTTGAACTAGTTGGTAACGATAAACAACTTTTCTCTATCAGTGGGCCGGCCGGAGTGACCGCGCGGTTCTAGGCGCTACATCTGGAACCGCGCTACCGCAACGGTCGCAGGTTCGAATCCGGCCTCGGGTATGAATGTGTGTGATGTCCTTAGGTTAGTTAGGTTTAAGTATTTCTAAGTTCTAGGGGACTAATGACGTCAGAAGTTAAGTCCCATAGTGCTCAGAGCCATTTGAACCATTTCTCTATCAGTGAATGTATTATTCCAGGTGAGAAATTGGATACGTAAGACTGAATATGTGGAACTGGCATTCGATTAATAATTAATAATACTCTATTTTAGTATTGTTACTGTATATACACTACTGGCCATTAAAATTGCTACACCACGAAGATAACGTGCTATAGACGCGAAATTTAACCGACAGGAAGAAGATGCTGTGATATGCAAATGATTAGCTTTTCAGAGCATTCACACAAGGTTGGCGCCGGTGGCGACATCTACAACGTGCTGACATGAGGAAAGTTTCCAACCGATTTCTCATACACAAACAGCAGTTGACCGGTGTTACCTGGTGAAACGTTGTTGTGATGCCTCGTATAAGGAGAAGAAATGCGTACCATCACGTTTCCGACATTTATTAAAGTCGCATTGTAGCCTATCGCGATTGCGGTTTATCGTATCGCGACATTGCTGCTCGTGTTGGTCGAGATCCAATGACTGTTAGCAGAAAATGGAGTCAGTGGGTTCAGGAGGGCAATAAAGAACGCCGTGCTGGATCCCAACGACCTCGTATCACTAGCAATCGAGATGACAGGTATCTTATGCGCATGGCTGTAACGGATCGTGTAGCCACATGTTGATCCCTGAGTCAACAGATGGGGACGTTTGCAAGACAACAACCATCTGAACGAACAGTTCGACGACGTTTGCAGTAGCATGGACTATCATCTCGGACAACATGGCTGCGTTATCCTTGACGCTGCATCACAGACAGGTGTGCCTGCGATGGTGTACTCAACGACGAACCTGGGTGCACGAATGGCAAAACGTCATTTTTTCGGATGAATGCAGGTTCTGTTTACAGCGTCATGGTGATCGCATCCGTGTTTGGCGACATCGCGGTGAACGCACATTGGAAGCTTGTACTCGTCATCGCCATACTAGTGTATCGCCCGTCGTGATGGTATGGGGTACCATTGGTTACACGTCTCGGTCACATCTTGTTCGCATTGACGGCACTTTGAATAGTGGACGTTACATTTCAGATGTGTTACGACCCGTGGCTCTACCCTTCATTCGATCCCTGCGAAACCCTACATTTCAGCAGTCTAGCGGTTCTAGGCGCTCAGTCCGGAACCGCGGGACTGCTACGGTCGCAGATTCGAATCCTGCCTCGGGCACGGATGTGTGTGATGTCCTTAGGTTAGTTAGGTTTAAGTAGTTCTAAGTTGTAGGGGACTGATGACCACAGATGTTAAGTCCCATAGTGCTCAGAGCCATTTGAACCATTTCAGCAGGATAATGCAGCAGGATACGGAAAATTTTCGACTGCTGCCCTGGCCAGCACGTTCTCCAGATCTCTGAACAATTGAAAACGTCTGGTCAATGGTGGCCGAGCAACTAGCTCGTCACAATACGCCACTCACTACTGTTGATGAACTGTGGTATCGTGTTGAAGCTGCATGGGCAGCTGTACCTATATGCTCCATCCAAGCTCTATTTGACTCAATGCCCAGTCGTATCAAGGCCGTTATTACGGCTAGAGGTGGTTGTTCTGGGTACTGATTTCTCAGGATCTATGCACCCAAATTGCGTGAAAATGTAATCACGTGTCAGTTCGAGTATAATATCTTTGTCCATTGAATACCCGTTTATCATCTGCATTTCTTCTTGGTGTAGCAATTTTAATGGCAAGTAGTGTATAAAAAAGAAATTATTGTTAATTCACAATAATAACTGTCACTGATTAAACCAGTAATTTCAATGCTAAAAGATCCAAAATATGTAAAGAACTAGACGGAGTGTACCAGTCCCCATACACCACTAACGTCAGAATTCCAGGCCGCATCACCGCGGGGTAGTCGGTGGCGAACAGTGCTGAGTCAGCAAAGACTGCTGATGCGAGGAAATGGCATGTGCTAGCCTGCTGCACGAGGAGCACTGCAACTGAAGCTTTATTCGGCGAACGCATTTCGCGGAGTGGAGGGCGCGAGGACTCGTTCCGCGTAAGTAATTAGTGCTGCAGCGCCGGCCGCTGACTGCTTGTAAAGGGCCCGGCCCTGCCTCGGGAGGCGCGGCTTTGACAGCAGGGCGTGGCGTGGCCTGCGGTGGACGGCGCGCGCCCTCGCGGCTGAGCGCAGCTCGGCGCCGTCTCCCGGGGGACGGGGGAGCGCGGCGCGGCACCACTGTGCGCTGTCCGCTCCGGCAGGACGCATTAATCTCTCCAGTGACAGCCCCTAACGTCCCCCGGCCGGCCAACCTGTACAGACTGACCCAGCGCTGGACTTGTCCCCTGTCACGGCGGGTTCTCATTTTTCACAAGTCGGCCGCCTCAGGTCCTGTGCAGCTTTGTCAGCCTCCAGGTTTCTTGCAGGCTGCGCCAAAGTTATCAAGTATGTACGAGATATCGTTTCCAGCTTGGCTACGGACGAACTGCTAGCGCTTTGCGAGGTGCCGGACTTCGTTACGTAGGGTATCTGCTCTCCTTTTGTTATTGTTACGTGGTGTCGATCTATTACTTTTGTCATTTCGCAACATAGGGTTCAGTTGTATCAGGAAGATTTCTTTTTAAATACCAATTGTGTAAGTAACTGTTTGTGGGAGTGTTTCAGCCACAACGTAGCCGCTTATTAGACGGAAACTGTTTTTATTTTTCTAGTCACAATATAAAACTTATTTGTAGTGATGTATAAAGACAACCTGTTGTATGACGTTATACCAAAAATCGTGGGAATTTAATGAGACTCCAGATGGCCATAGATTACATATTTTTCAAATTTGTTTCGTATATAAATATATACTACTCGTATTCAAGGGGGAAACTTGCGTGATCCACTTCAAATTTTTACGTTGTTTTCTCTACCATCTGGTGAGCAAGATGTATGAGACAGGCGAAATACCCTCAGACTTCAAGAAGAATATAATAACTCCAATCCCAAAGAAAGCAGGTGTTGACAGATGCGAAAATTACCGAACTATCGGTTTAATAAGTCACGGCTGCAAAATACTAACGCGAATTCTTTACAGACGAATCGAAAAAACTAGTAGAAGCCGACCTCGGGGAAGATCAGTTTGGATTCCGTAGAAATATCGGAACACGTGAGGCAATACTGACCTTACGACTTATCTTAGAAGCTAGATTAAGGAAAGGCAAACCTACGTTTCTAGCATTTGTAGACTTAGAGAAAGCTTTTGACAATGTTGACTGGAATACTCTCTTTCAAATCCTGAAGGTGGCCGGGGTAAAACACAGGGACCGAAAGGCTATTTACAATTTGTACAGAAACCAGATGGCAGTTATAAGAGTCGAGGGACACGAAAGGGAAGCAGTGGTTCGTAAGGGAGTGAAACAAGTTTGTAGCCCGTCCCCGATGTTATTCAATCTGTATATTGAGCAAGCAGTGAAGGAAACAGTAGAAAAATTTGGAGTAGATATTAAAATCCATGGAGAAGAAATAAAAAAATTTGAGGTTTGCTGATGACATTGTAACTCTGTCAGAGACAGCAAAGGACTTGGAAGGGCAGTTGAACGGAATGGATAGTGTCTTGAAAGGAGGGTATAAGATGAACATCAACAAAAGCAAAACGAGGATAATCGAATGTAATCGAATTAAGTAGGGTGCTGCTGAGGGAGTTAGATTAGGAAATGAGACACTTAAAGTATTAAAGGAGTTTTGCTATTTGGGGAGCATAATAACTGATGATGGTCGAAATAGAGAGGATATAAAATGTAGACTGGCAATAGGAAGGAAAGCGTTTCTGAAGGAGGGAAATTTGTTGACATCAAGTATAGATGTAAGTGCCAGGAAGTCATTTCTGAAAGTATTTGTATGGAATGAAGCCATGTATGGAAGTGAAACATGGACGATAAATAGTTTAGACAAGAAGAGAGTAGAAGCTTTCGAAATGTGGTGCTACAGAAGAATGCTGAAGATTAGATGGGTGGATCACGTAAGTAATGTGGAGGTATTGAATAGAATTCGGGAGATGAGGAGCTTGTGGCACAACTTGACTAGAAGAAGGGATCGATTGGTAGGACATGTGTTGAGACATAGAGGGATCACCAATTTAGTGTGGGAGGGCAGCGTGGAGGTTAAAAATCGTAGAGGGAGACCAAGAGATGAATGCACCAAGCAGATTCAGAAGGATGTAGGTTGCAGTAGTTACTGGGAGATGAAGAAGCTTGCACAGGATAGAATAGCATGGAGAGCTGCATCAAACGTGTCTCAGGACTGAAGACCACGACAACAACAACAACATTAGGACGGACATAGGCTATATATATTTTAAATGTATGTGACATGTATAAAGGAGAAAATTAGTTACTAAAAAGCTCGAAAAGTTATTGATAGATTTATCTCAAAGTTTTACACGATGCTCTAATGATCAGTCAGCTCCAGAATACTCGAACAGTAGTAAAGGTCAAATTGTTGAAGAAATCATTACAGCAGGAAATAGGACAGACTTCGAGAAGACGATTCAGAACACAGTGCGTTGGCGTTACATGGTGCACACAGCTTGTGAAGTTGAGGAAGACTTCAAGAGAATTAACACCAGAATATTCAGCGAAAATATAAAGGGTTACCAGCCTCCTAGAATCTCTGTTTCAAAACAACAGACAGACATCTGGAAGCAAATACTATAGAAAACTACAAAATTCTTAAAAAGTGCATTGACAAGCTTCTCAATCCTGAGAAGCCTAAACCAAAGTTACTTATTACTAAAACAATACGTAATTCAGATTCGAAACCGCTTGCAGTCACAAAGGTAAAGGAGATAATAAACCAACAGAGTCCTAGGAGAAGACGGTATTATTTACGAGATTTGGGAACTCGAAGACAAAAACGTCACAAAGAAAATTCATGAAATTGTTACAGAAATATGGAATTTTTAGGAAATTCCGCAGGAATGGAAATCTGCGTTCACTCAGCCACTGCTTAAAAAGGGCGACATGACAGCACCTACTAACAACAAAGATATCTCATTATTACAGGACCCCTACAAAATTCTCTGCAAGGCCTTACTCAAAAAACTAGAACGATAAGCTGATACAAAGTAGGTGAATACCAAGCAAGTTTCAGATAAGGATGATCCTGTATTGAACCGATTAGGAACACGCGTACGCTCCTAAAGCAAGACAGACTAACATCACTGTAGTCACGTTCGTTAGTTTAAGAAGGCCTACTACTCCATAGACAGGCAAGCCCTTTTGGACACACTAGAAGGGTACGGAACAGACATATTTCCCATTTTCAAGAAAGCTGTATTACATGAGCGATTCTGAGAAATGTATCAGAGCAGAATGAAATTGCGTGAGAAAAGTACTGTACTACTTTAAAGAATGAAAATATAACGAATACGACGATTTACTTACTAAATATGCTCTCCACGGATGCATGAACATAAAGGCGTTAGTATGACTTAACAAATTATCGTAATTAATTTAGTTTTTCTGAAACAAACATTTATATGGTTTGAAGGAACATATCAGTCTTACCGAAAAATATGGTCTATCGTAAAAATACAGGCCTATTGGTAAATTATTTAGAAGCAGGTTGCATACTGACGTCACACACGAACATCAATTTGCAGCAATAGTCTCTCTATATTAAGGTAAGACTGTGTGTTAGTTATTACTCTGAGATAAACGAAACACTGTCAGATCGGATTTTACTTGGCTGTGTCAATGAATTTCTTCTTCGAACTTATTCCAGCGTGAGTATGCAGGCACACATGATCTACGCTCGGCAGCGGCCCAGTGGATCTGGTGAGGGCATTAGTGGCAATGACTCTAGCCGATGGTCACCTCTTACACTCAGGGCTGAACTGTTATCACCTCAAGCTCAAGTGCTTCTTATGGGCCATAGGAGAAAAGTGTTCCATCGAGTCAATGTGCCTCCTCTCTCTGCTAGCATTCTGCGATTTTGATCATGAACCCACATGTCCTTTTTAGTCGTTTGGTATAATATGCCAGACTTCCTGTCAAATAAATGTGTGTTACATTAGTGTCAAATATCTAACACAGCTGTTTTAACAAATCGACAGTTCAAATCGAGTATCGGAGCAATGCACGCCAGGTGCACGTTGCAACACCCTAATTTTGTCATCTGCAGCCACAGCAAGCACTTCACGGTCGCCGGTTCTTTATTTACTGGCATCTGCTGTTATGCTGCTCGCTACGAAGAAATGAGTTACATCACAGTTTACAATGACTCTTTTAACTAATAATTTAGGAAGGCAAAGTTTTTTAACTGTTTTCTGTAGCAATAGCATTTACATTTGATAAATTGAATAGAATAATTCGCAGTAATCATAAAGAATTGACAGTCGGCAGTAGTGGCCGACGGACCAGTGAAGCACTCAGATGCAAACAACACCAGTCGTGGAGCATTGAAAGTTGTTCTGAATACAGTGCAGTGCTCTCCGCCGGATCGCGTCTGTTTACACTGTTCTTTAAATATCGTTCTTTTTAGAGTTTTCATTCGTTTCGTCTCTTCCATTATTTATAATTTGCGTTCAATGAAAATCGGTGCTCATGTTAACTTCTGCTCGCCGTCAAATCGTTACTTGTCGTTTTGGATGAAGTAAAATGCTTTACATAATTTCCTGACAGCAACTGATTAAGAACGTTGTTAGAAAATATCGTGCTCTTATAGTTTTCATTCACGTCAATCTTGTATTACCTACTTTCAACGATCTCCGATCGTGTTATTCTACGTCTGCCTGACGCCTGGAAGTTAGCTGCACAACTCGCCCAATGGTAAGTTTTCACCGATTACTGCTTTAATACAGTTTTAGTGTGTTGCAGTGCTTTTTAGTTTACTGTAAGAGTAGCGTCTTGAGTTACAAATGCGGATGTTGCCGAAGGTTAACTGTCGTTGGAGAAGCAAGTCAGGACTTTGGGATGGTGGTTCACTGGGGAGAATGTAGCGGAGAAACTAAATACTATGATGCCCTTTTGTGGAGTTGGAGAATATATAGTCGAGACAAGAAAGTCGTGGAACAGGGAAGACATATTTTTCCATTCCAGGCAGAATTATAGATGCCGTTATATGAATTACATAGGTCAAGGAGAAAGAGAGAATGGGAGCCGGGAGAAGGTGACAATCAGATATCACATTTCAAAATCCGGTTAGCAATCAGTTTATCTTTTTACCTGATGTAAGAGAAGAGCCTAAACCAGTTTTTGAGCTTAATATGCTGCAGCCGACTCGCTTGAAAACTTTAAGGCTAGGTCAGTAGAAAAGCTACGTAGAAAAATTGTCTTCCAATTAAGGAACAGACACGTGAATTGTGAAGGCCAAATACTACTGGAAAGTTAGGTGTAGAATACCAAGTAACAAGCATTGTGAAACCTAGTACTAAGCTTAGATATGTGACAGAGAACTTCGGGACGTTGTGCAGCGATCTTTATGCTGAGGATAAGGTAATTATAGTAGGAGAAGCAGGAATCAGTCTTGCTGGCTACACACATTAAAAGTGACGTGGAGTAAACAGGAGCAGCAACACGTCAAACTCGTTGGGTGTATCGACGTTTTGCGCGACATGACCAGCCCTGGGTTAACAGAGCTCAGCGAATTGCTTTTGACTGAAACAAAGTCTCGTAACTCTGCCATTTCCGTTGCTGTCATTGGAAGATTGGGGCACACTAATCGTGGCCAGCACCTGAACAGAACGGGGGAAGGAAAGATTAGCTGAGGACCTTGATCAAAGTATAAGAGGAGCCAAAAGTACATAGGACGAAATTTATGTGATTATTGAAATCAAATAGGCACATTTCCTTAGGTTAGAGTCAGGATTATAGATAGTGAGTATTGAAAGAAATTAGAGCAGAACGTGATCATAATAAATCTAACAGTTTCCAGAAAAATAAAATTTAATTTGTTTCGCCAGAACTTTAGAGGGATGAAAAACAGGACAGACGAGCTTACTGCATCCTAGAATTCTGAAGTGATATATGTTTATACTGTTGTCTTAAAATAGTTCTTTTTAGAGTTTTTTCATTCTTTTGAAGTCTTCCATTATTGTATTAATTTCCTGCAAAGATGTTGAAACATTTGTAAAAATTGCATGTGAAGTCAAAAATACTCAAACAATTAATTTTTAACTTGATCAGATACTAGAAGCTTGTACTTGTGAGTTGTTACTGCAGAATACTTCACTAGGACTTTCAGCTATTCATGAGAAACTAAGATGCATTATTGGGATACCTAACATAAGAGAAGAATTAAATATAGATTTCTTAACAGGTGCAGACAAGAGAAATACAATTGTTATTTGGATGATTCAGTCAAATTTCAATAGTCAGTCTTCCAACTGATATGCAGCAAAATAGTAGGACACTGATTGTTAACACTTTTATGGACAGTGCTTGGACTGAAAAAAATTAATGTGTAGTCAATTGTTAATAGACTATCTGATCAAGATGGAAATAAACATTATCACACCTTACAACACAGAGACAAGTTAATACAAATCAGTGATGCTTATCAATGAGAACAGGATACAGTATCTTAAGAATATGCTACAAGAGGTGTATGGATTGAGGTATAAGTAGAAAGAGATTCTAACATCCAATTCAGTTTATTCGATAGCAGATTTGTGTCAATAGTTTGAACTTAATTTCCTAAAAAAAATTTCATATGAACCATTTAAAATCAAATAAGCCATGAATAACTAAATCAATTTAGATTTCATGTCAGAGGAAGAGGGAAGTTTATGTAAAAGCTAGAGTAAATAAAGATTTGACATTACTTGACTGCTTCAAAAATACAATGTAATATTTTAAGGAAAAATCATTAAAATGCCCAGAAGTGTACACATTCTGATAGAAATAAATAGTGAAGATCATGAGATGAAAACTGTATGGGGTATTCTCAAATGGGATATAGGAAGCCAGTCAGTGTACAAGATTCCATAACAATTAAGCTAAATGACAATGTTGTGACTGATAATTCATCAGTTGCAAATACTTATAACAATCACTTATAAACATAGCAACCAATATAGGATTAAATGATTCAGTTGAAGAAAAAAGAGAATATACTAAAAATGTCATTGCACAAAACTTTGAGCAACTAGAAGCAGAACGAACATTGTTCACTGAAATTAGGACAGTCATGGGAATAATAAGAAAGCAAATGCTCATGTGGGGCTGATTGAATTTCAGACAGAATTCAGAAAGTTATTGCAGTTTAATAAGAAATGTATTTAATGGTCTGTACAATGCATCACTGGCACAGAAAACATTTCTAGGGATGTTAAAATATGCAATTATTAAACCATATCGTAGGATATAAGACAAGGCAGACTTAAACAACAGTCATCCAGTATCTTCATTGACATTTGTTTCCTAAATACTTGAAAAGTTAATGTACTCAAGAGTGGTCACATAAGAAAAGTAAACCATTGGAAAGAGTAACATGGGGCATTTTACAGACTTTACAATCCTCCATCAAAACATGCAATCAATAAAAAATAAAATACAACTATTAGGAGTTCAGCTCCAATCTTAGAACTGCACAGTAGTTTGTGTTACTGAGCACTGTTGTAGACACAGAAATCCAACACGTAAAATTATCATTGTATTAAATGGCAAACTCTTACTGCAGAAGTGCTTCAAGGGGTGGAGTATCATGCATTTATTTCAGAAAAGGAAAACAGTTAAAATCAAGATGTGACCTCAGTACAGTAAGTAAAGACAAACACTTTGAAATATCAGCTATTGAATTATCAGGGCTTGATATCACCCATAAATTAATGATTTTGTGTGTGTATAGATCTCCCAGTGGTAGTGTGGACACTTTTCTCAAAAAATTAACAGAAGTTCTAGACAAAGTCTCAAGTACAGAGGTCAGCATAATTCTGTGTGGGGACATTAAAATCAACACTAATATCCTAAATGAAACCAGCAGTACCCTCATAAATATCCTTCAAAGTTTTGGAATGTCCCTATTGGTCAATAGTGCAAAAAGGTTTACTACAATGACTTCATCAGTAACTGACCATGTGGCCACAAATATGGACAGGGAAAAATGTGATGTAAGTGTGAAATTGTCTCGGACTATCAGAGCATCTGTGTCAAATAACAACAGTAAAATCAGACATCAAGTCATTCCATGAACTACAAGCCTACAAACGACACCTATCAAAAAACAAAATAAAATATTTTTTAAAAGAACTATCAAAACAAATATGGGATGATGTATACAAGGAAACCAATGTGAATAAGAAATTTTCCAAATTATTTAAATTGAACTTTGAAAAGGCATTTCCAAAAGTATGAATGTCTGTATCAACATTACACAATAACAAATAGATAACAGCAGGTATTAAGAAGTCCTCCCAAACATTTACATACCTCAGTTCCATGAAAAAGAGTTGGAATGATCTATAATTCTTAAATTTCTTTCACAGATAGAAAAAGATCTATAGGAATGTGCTGATTGCTGCAAAAAACTCATTTAATGACCTAATAATATATAATGCAGAGAAGAAAAGCAATGCAGTCTAGGATGTTATAAAAAAGGAAAAGGGGAGAGGTAAACAAACGCAAAATAACATACTGTTAAGGGAGGGGGATACAGTAATAAATGATCATCAACATTTAGCAAACTATGTAAATGAGCAATTTTCAAGTATTGCAGAGAAGTTACAGCAAAAATACCCCAAAACCAATATAACAACTGTAAATAATGTTGCACTAAAAAGAATGATGTTATTTTCAACCGCAGAGAATGAAGTCAATAAAACTGTTCAAAAACTAAAAAAAAAAGTCTGTACATTTAGATGACGTACCAGTGTGTGTACTGAAACAATGCATAGAGGTTATACAAGGCCCCTCAACAAATATAATAAAGAATCCTTCACATCAGGGACATTTCCAGAGCAGTTAAAACAGGCAAGAGTTGTACCTTTGCTTCAGAAAGGTAATGCATAATACATAGAAAATTACCAGCTCATTTCTGTGCTGTCACCATTCTCAAAAAGAATAGAAGCAATTATGAATGACAGATTAATGAATTACCTGAATAAATACAATCTTTTAAAAAAACGACAGTTTGGTTTACGAAGTGGGAAAAATATGGAGTCACCCAAAGTAGAATTCACAAAGGTTGTACTTGATGCTCTTGAAAAAGACGAGTGTGTCACAGGCATGTTTTTGGATGGTGAATTTCTTTTATTTAAATTGAAAACAACCTATTTTACTTCTGGATTTAAGGAAAGTAATCACATCATAGTTGGCTACAAACACGTAAAGAACATAAAACAAGAAAACGCCCGTAAATAAATACGTATGCAATTAACGAAATGGCTATAATTCTGTTGATAAATTCTGTAACATGTGAGTTCGTACTAATTGTAAAGATAGATTACGGATCATTCAAAGAGGTCTGACACTGTCGACCACAATATTCTGTTAAATAAATTAGAAGAATTCGGAATAAGAGGGGTAGCTATTGACTGGTTTCGATTATACCTAGCAGATAAAGTACAAAGTGTAGAGATAACACATACTTCAGATAGATATAAACGTTTAGTAAAACCAAAATGCCTTAATGTAGGGGTTCCGCAAGGCAGCATATTAGGATCAATACTATTCTTGGTATACATCAATGACTTTCCCATTAGTGTTACTCATGGTGAAAAAATTCTCTTCGTGGATGACAGCAATGTAATAGTCACTGAGAAAACAAGAGAACTCCTTGCAGAGAAAGCAAATGACATTCTCAAGGAAGTTTACGATTGGTCAATAAGCAATAAAGTGACATTGAACTTAAAGAAAACTAGTGCAATGAATTTAAGTTTGAAGTGGGAAAATGATAATGTTAAATTAAATATAGATGGCACTTCTATAGACTGTGTAACAAATGCAAAATCTCTAGGAGTGAATATTGATACTCAGTTTAAGTGATGTGAACACACAAAGGTACTTGCAAACGGAATGTCATCAGCATGTTATGCCCTTAGAATACTATCATGAGTGTGTAACATGCAGTGTCTTTTACTTGCATACTATTCATATGTACACTCAGTTCTTAGCTATGGCATTCTGTTTTGGGGAACAAATGAACAAAATATCAACACAATTTTCGGACTCCAGAAAAGAGCCATCAGAATAACAACCAAAAATAGTAGTCGAGCTCACTGTAAAGATCTGTTCAAAACACTGGTGATTTTAACTCCACCATATGGACACATTACCAGTCAGTTGTACACATGAAAAATGACTTTGGGAATTACTGCACAAACAGCTCTGTCCATGAGCATGGATCAAGAGCTAAACTTATATTTACCAAGGAAAAATAAACTCCAAACAGCATTTTCTTCCAAGGAACAAAACTGTACAATAAATTACCAAAAGAAATTAAAGAAATTGCAAAATACACTTATTTAAAAAGGCAGCTAAAATGTACCTGTTATGAAATACATTTTATATATTGAAGCGTTACTTAGATAAAACTGAGTAGGAGGTTAGTAAAGAAAATGTTTTACAAATAAATAATAATAATGATTGTAAAACATCCAGCATTCCACATAACGCCTTCACACTATGTTTTTTTCCTTCTTTTTTCCTTTTCTACAAATACTTAACGCCCAGCTAAGCATAGCACAACACTGACACCTCTTCGTCTCTCTGAACTCAACATCTCACTCACTATAGAGGGATGCTGACCCAGTTGTTCAGGATGGTAAATGGGAAGCTGTGGTATAGAAAATAGCCCAGCAATCACCGGTGTCCGCAGCTCGTGGTCGTGCGGCAGCGTTCTCGCTCCCCACGCCCGGTTTCCCGGGTTCGATTCCCGGTGAGGTCAGGGATTTTCTGTGCCTCGTGATGACTGGGTGTTGTGTGATTTCCTTAGATTAGTTAGGTTTAAGTAGTTCTAAGTTCTAGGGGCTGATGACCATAGATGTTAAGTCCCATAGTGCTCAGAGCTATTTGTACCATTTTTTGGATCACCGGTGTGTGTGTGTATTGAGTGAAGTTTTACCAAACGATGTGTGTATGGTGTGTGCAGTGACTGATAGTGAGATATGAGTGAACAGTGTGGCATTACATTATTTAGTAAGTTATTTGTAAAAAAAAAAGTATTGTATGCCAGCCGTGAATCTCTAACTAGAAGTCTGTAAATGTATGTGTATACGAATTAGCTTATTTTAAACTGGTCCCAACTTGTAAATACTTTCACATGTTGTAAAAATAGATCTACAGATGAATAAAGCTACTACTACTACTACTAGTACTACTAAGTGGAAGCAACTTACCATATCACAATTGGGATTCCTGAACGGATGGTCGACTGAGAATGGTACTTACACATTCATTCATAAAACACTACAAGTCTTAAGTAATAAGATATTGCCAGTTGGTATTTTTCATCATTCCCTCATTTGGTGTTATTTACCGTTGCACGTAATTACATCGCGAACACATAGGCAACAACGTCCTGCATGACTAAGTCACTGTAAGATACCGATCGTCGATAATCTCGAGTTACCTGTTCAGACGTTATTGAAACTCTGTCAAACGTTAGTATGGAAGGGAGATTTTCTGTCACTAAACTATGCAATGTTCATTAAGTTTATGCGAGGGAAAAGGTGTTGCGAGAGCAGCTGTGTGAATTATTTATCGAGAACGCATCCCACAATTAAGACTTCTTGCGCGATCGCCATTTCTTGCTATTCGCCAAAGGTTTGTGTCATCATATTTCTCTGTTTGTACTCGTTTATGCTGTAATTCATTTGTAACGAACTACTGTTGTTATCATATACTTTTTATATTTAATTCCGTCTGCGAAATGTTTCGACGGTTTTGAAGCGCTTTCATTTTATTATTAAATAAATCATGAGAGAATAAAACTTACGAGCATGGATTTAATTTACACAGATTGAGAGATATTGGCTCCTTAGTGTCCCGCATAGATAGCAGAGGTCCACAACAGGACGAACTTACATTGGAAACTGAAAATAAACTCTGAATCGCATCCACAAAGATCTGGATCTGCGTGATTACGTTGCTATTTACAGTTAAGTGCCCGGCAGTGGGTTCAATGAACCACCTTCAAGGTGTTTGTCTACGTTCCATTCTCGAACGGGAAAAATGAGCACTTAAATTTTTCTGTGCGATTTCTGATTTCTCTTATTTTATCGTGATGATTATTTCTCCCTATATAGGAGGGTGCCAACAGATGTTTTCGCAATTGGAGGAGAAAACTTGTGATTGGAATTTCATGAGATCACATCGCAACGAAAAACGCCTTTGTTTTAAAGATTGACACTCCATTTCACCAGCCATGTCTCTGGCACTATCTCCCCTATTTCGTGTTAGTACAAAACGAGCCGCCCTTCTTTGAACTTTTTCGATGTCATCCGTCAGTCCCACCTGATGCGGATTCCACACCGCACAGAAACACTCCAGAATAGTGTGGACAGGCGTGGCGTAAGCAATCTCTTTAGTAGACCTGTTGCACCTTCTAAGTGTTCTGCCAATGAATCGCAGTCTTTGGTTTGCTCTACCCACAATATTATCTATGTTATCGTCCAATTTAGGTTATTTGTAATTGTAATCCCTAAGTATTTAGTTGAATTTACACCCTTCAGATCCGTGTGAGTTATGAAGTAATCAAAATTTAGCGGATTTCTTTTAGTACTCATGTGAACAACTTCACACTTCTCTTTATTCATGGTCAATTGCCACTCTTTGCACCATAATCCGGCTCACAATACTAGAAAGCGAAGTGTCTGCGGTCTTATAACATTCAACGCGTACAAGCGTTGGGAGAGCAAGATCATGTTCCGCGACGAGAGTTCTGAGAGTGGTTCTTGGAACAAAATGCACACCGTAATTTTTGAACAAAATATTTGTCACAGATAAAGGCTGTTTCATTCGCGAGGTTTTGTCTTACTCAGCCAGGCGGAAGTCCGGAAAAGCTACACGTATTTATAATGTAACTTATTGCCGTTCCCTGAGCTTTACTTTTGTGCACCAATGGGAGAAATGGAAGGGTGTTGTTATCTCTTATGACGTACCTCACCCTGCTGAAGAATCGTCTTCCTTTATAAGCCACTGATCATAATACGGTGTATAAAAGAAGCCAGTCAAAGAACCGCCGCAGTTAAAATATATCACTAAGTAAGTGATATTAAAAGCAAGGGTGATAACATTAAGAATGCGGTGGGAATTCCACTGTCAAATGCAAAGGAAAGAACGGATAGGTGGAAAGAGCACGTTGAAGGCCCCTATGAAGGGGAAGATTTGTCTGATGTTGATAGAAGAAGAAACAGGAGCCGATTTAGAAGAGATGGGGCAGTCAGTATTACAATCAGCATTTTAGAGAGTTTCGGAGGTCTTAAGATCAAATAAGGAAGAAGTAAAATCATTGGTGGCAGTGGCAACGAAATGATAATTCACATTGGTGTGTAGAACGTACGACTCTGACGATATACCATCTTACTGTCGGAAATGTATCATCCACACTATTCCGAAGTCTACAAGAGCTGAAAATTGCGGGAATTATCTAACAATCAGATTAAAAGCCCATACATCCTTGTTGTTAACAAGAATATATACAGAAGAATGGAAAAGAAAATGAAGGACGTGTTAGACGATGGTCAGCCCGGCTTTAGGAAAGGTAAAGGCACCAGACAGGCAGTTCTAACGTTGCAGTTGATAATGGAAGCAAGACTACATAAAAAGTACGTCACGTTCATAGGATCTGTAAACCTACAAAAAGCGTTCGACAATGTGAAATGGTGCAAGATGTTCGAAATTGTAAGAAAAGTAAGTATAAAATATAGGGAGAGACGGCTAATAAACAAGATGTACAAGAGATAAGAGGGAATGATAAGAGCGGACGACCAAGAACGAAGTGCTCAGAGTAAATGGGGTGTAAGTCAAGGATGTAGTCTTTCTCCCGTATTGTTCAGTCTGTACGTTGAAGAAGCAATGATGGAAAAAAAGCAAATGTTCAGGAGTGGAATTAAAATTCAAGGTAAAAGGATAACAATGATACGATTCACTGATGACGTTGCTGTCTTTAGTGAAAGTGAAGAAGAGTTATATTACCTGCTGAATGCAGTGAACAGTGTAACGAATACAGAATACTGACTGAGACTAAACCGAAGAAAGACGAAAGTAATAAGCAGCAAAAATGAGAACCGTGGACAGCTTAACATCAGGACTGATGGTCACTAAGTAGATGAAGTTAATGAATTCTACTACCTTGGCAGCAAAGTAACCATTCACGGACGGAGTAAGAGGGACACCAAAAGCAGGCTAGCACTGGGAAAAAGGGCATTCCTGGCCAAGTGAAGTCTACTAGTATCAAACATAGGCCTTAATTTTGGGAAGAAATTTCTGAGAATGTACGTTTAGAGCACAGCATTCTAACGTAGTGAAATATGGACTGTGGGAAAACCGGATCAGAAGAGAATCGAAGCGTTTGAGATGTGGTGCTACAGACGAATGTTGAAAATCATGTGGACTGATAAGGTAAAGAATGAGGAGCTTCTACGCAGAATCGGAGAGGAAAGGGGTATGTGCAAAACATTGATAAGGAGAAGGGACAGGACGACAGAATATCTGTTATGTCATGAGGGAATGACTTCCGTGGTACTAGAAGCAGCTGCAGCGGGCCGTAGATGAAGACAGAGATTGGAATACATCCAGATCTTAATTGAGGATGTTGGTTGCAAGTGCTTCTCTAAGATGAAGAGATTGGCACAGAAGAGGAATTGGTGGCGGGCCGCATTAAACCAGTGAGAAGACTCATGACTCAAAAAAAGAGGAGGTAAAAGGCACAGTCTCACCTACATGTTGTCTTCGAGAAACGCCATCTTGTCCTGATCTAAAAGGAAATATATTTATTACAATTTGTAACAATCAGCTTACCATACCAGTATTTGTCTCAAAACCTGTAGGCGTTTCGTCCTTTTGCTCGTAAGATTCCTGATCTTGACACAGACATCCTTCAAATTAAGTTATTGTTCAGCTACAGCCTAATAACAGGCGGGGGACGATTCCGTCCATATGCCTCACAACAATGTTTCCGGTGCCCATTTGGGAGACGACGTCCCCCGTACAAACACATGGGAACCTGATTTTCATGAATATCTATGCCAAAATCGAGGAACAATCCATACGTTAGAGTATGTACACTGCTTGTCTAAACACTGTAGCTCCAGAAGAGGGAGAGTGGAGCGATTGGAACTTGACAGATTGAGAGGCTGTATGATGTGTGTTTCACTTATCACAAAATCAAGTCCATTTCACAAATAACTTGGTTTTATGTGTCCATTTATGTGTATTACGTTGCAGCCATGGGATGAAGCTGTTGCGTCCCGTCCTGAGGCAAAGTGGCCCGCAACTGTTGTAACTGGTTCTTGATATCCGGCAAATGGCACTGGGACTGAAGTGGTGTACAACCTGATCGCAGAGATCTTGGAATCTTGCTGCCCTCGGGAGCACCGCAACATCATACAGACAGTTCTTAGAGACACGTTCCATTGATGGAAGAGCATTACACTGCCACCACAGTACTGTCATATGAGGGGTAGCACATGTGGACGAAGAATGTCAGTGAGGTACTGTAGCTCCACCAGAGTTACCTCGAGCACTACCGGCCGTGATGTGAAGTCATATCCACCAGCTCCCCGTGCTGTGGCACCAGGATTAACATCGTTGAGCTCCTCGACAAGCGCCGACGACGGTCGTTCCGGTAATGCAGAACAGCAATTCAGCGGTGAGTAGAATGCGGCTCTATTCACCCATAGATCATGCTTCCCGGTCACAGAATTATTTGAAAGAAGCCTTTTTGTGGCTTTAATGGCAGGCAATGCGTGGGATGACTATTCCCTAGCCTGACTGTTGCTACTATCCAAGCAATGAATCAGAGTGTTGTCAGTACTCCATTGCCTGTCCTCTGATGGCGATTACGCCTGCCCTCGCGTTCCACTACAGTCAGATGTTGTGCAACTGTCACATACGAATGACCCACATATCAGGATACAGCACAATTTGGCGAGCCGACCAAACAGAGATCCACAGTGAACCCCCTTTCAAACTATGTCAGGTGCTGATATCGCTGTCACACACGCGTGCGTGAAATCTTGTAGTCCTTCACAGTGATTACTGAATATCTTAGGCTGTTCTCGCCCCTCATGTACAGTACCAGACCTAACAGCAACACTAAACACTGGTAACACTTATTCCCTTTGGTGGCCGTCCTGCCTGTCACAGAGAATTGTAACTCTAATCGTTCACATACCCGCCAATGGGGTATATGTGAACGATGTATCACTGAGGCTCGATCATGTCTCCTGGATGTTTCACAGTTTCTGTCAGGCAGTATATATATGTGTCTTCTAAAGGACTTTGATGATTAACTGATGAAACCGCTGACAGGGACAGCTATTCCACCTTTGAATCTGAGAATGAACAATGTTTTACTTAATGTTTTATTTCAGTATCTTCACCCAGTATTGTAGATAGCTAAAAATTAGAAGTAGTTGAAGAATACTTATTTTTCAGCTTTTCAAAAAACGAATGACTCTTTAAGAAATCAAATCGCTGTTAGATGAGTACAGTCAGAAAGCACAAACAATAAGCGTTAAACCAACACATAACATATTCACCATTAATGTTGAGTTCAGTCATTGCTTGCAGCAGTTTTGTTTTGACTTTTTGCATGACCTACTGTCTGATCTACGTATGGTTTCATCTTTTCCAACCTGGAGGTTGTCGTGGCTACCTCTCATTCGTTAGAAATAGTTTCCAAGCGAACTTCGTCGTTCAACGGAAAGTCTGTTTACTGATTGGCAAAAAATCTCAAAAAGATTCCATTTAGACATTTGTATTCATTAGCACCCCTAGGAGACATTACTAAGACTATAAAGTGTAACACTGTCTCTAGGCTTACTGTTGGCTGTATATCGGTGAGGAAGAGAGTCCACAAGTTTCTTCTGGTATGCCACTTCCAGATAGAGAACATCTTTGCAACATATTGCACGATGAACACAAATAAAATATTATACGGAACAGTCTTGTTGGCATAAAAACACTTTTATTCATAAGTGGTGGCCGTTTCGATACGATATATATTATTTAGAGCACAGCAGAGCAGAGGGAAATAAACATAATAAATACTAAGTTAAAAAAATAAATTATGTGATATTATACTCAATGATAACATATGAAGACGATAGCACGGAACAGAAACTGTAGATACCACCCACTGGTATCGGCTACTGACCAGGAAGTGGTGTTATGGAATTGAATAGCAGATGCCTTACAACTTGTTTCTCACCGTATGTCATCTTTAGCGAATAGGTCAAAACGTATGTGACATATGTCAGACAGTAAGAATATAAACTTTAATATTATGTTGAGTATTATCCTAAGTTATAACAAAGTAACAATTCCTATGTTGTGCAGTTAAAATTGTATATAACGTAACACAAAAAATTACAGCTGAGCAGCCACTGGCCTCAGTTAACACGTCAGTGGTTTGCCATATGCAGTACTTTGCGTACACCGAAAACGGACCAAGGGCGATGCTTGTCAAAAATGGCTCTGAGCACTATGGGACTTAACTTCTTTGGTCATCAGTCTCCTAGAACTTAGAACTACTTAAACCTACCTAACCTAAGGACATCACACACATCCATGCCCGAGGCAGGGTTCGAACCTGTGACCATAGCGGTCGCGCGGTTCCAAACTGTAGCGCCTAAAACCGCTCGGTCACCACGGCCGGCGCGGTGCTTGTGATTCAGCGACGCGGATGGCTTACCGAAACCGATCAAAGTTCTTCATATTTGTATTGCTTGCAAGTCGTCCTGCAGGGCCGAGCGTTACCATTTCCAGCAGGAAACAAATATAACCACTTTTCAGAATTACTCTACCAAAAGTACGGTTCAGTATGAATTCGCAAACTTCCACAGCAAGTTGCCTGAAACATTGGTTGTTAAGTTGCTTTAGTCGTTTACAATGATGCGGCCCAGTACCCAAGATTCTTTTACAGTTGAGTAGGTTTTGTGTAGTACATAAAAAGCATACCAAATGGTAGGATTACCAGTGGTACTGACTGACAGCATTGATAGGGAAAGAAAGATAACTGAATTTGTAAGTGATAAACTGGGAGCCGACGACTTCACTATGTTTTCTTGTTCTTGTTTGTTTCTTTGTTTTACACATAATTAGAATTGTATATTTATCAGTGATAGCCCACTGAGTATTTTATGTCCTTAATTGTGCTATTACTCTGCACTTACCTGCACGAATATTCTTGAAGGAAATTGATTCCTGTGTTGTGACAATGAAACTAATTACTTAATATTCGGACACAGCCATCTATTCATTAGATTTTGAAGCGAGATCATTTAAACGTCTAATCTTATCTGTCACAACAGCATCAACTCGTTGATAGTCAGCGTTTAGCGAAGTAGTAGTCTTAGCAAGGTGGTTAAGTGGTTTGTAGCTAGGACGAATTAAACGAAAAACGTACCTCCTGCACTAGGTCTCTATAATAGAAAACGAGGCTCCGGAAACACAAATAGCTGTAGTGACGCCTTCGTCTACGTCTGTCAGAAATTGTCATAGAAGTGCGTATTGAAACCGATGATGTGACGTCCCAGAGACTAGACTGCTCATCAGGTGAAGTCGTAGACATAGTAGATATCGATGTCTCATTTGTTGTTTCAGAAGTGGTCCCCGAAATTTTTTCTGATACCTTCAAAGGTTCATGAGCCACACGACTGATAGATTGTGGGCAGATTCAAAGCTTCTGCGGGTTATCTCGTAGACAAGTAGCCATGGCATCTTGATATACTGTACTTACGGCTCCACAGTAGTGATACGAGTTTTCTGTCTAGTTTCGGACGGCTTTTTACTGAAGAATTACCTCATTTCCAAACAATGCTGAAGAGCGCCGGTATCTTACTTATGTGTAGTGGGTTACATGGACCTTTATATATCCTCACTCAGTTTCTAGATAGTTCAGCGCTTCCAGTTTCTAGGGGAATCAATTAGACACTGATCGCTTAGGTAGAAAAAACAGTCGACATGCAGTAACACCTGATAGTTATGCAACACATATAATGTACAGTAACGCAGGTAGAATCGTAACTGACAAAGTCTACTGGAAAAACTACCACAGTCTACACTTACTGATGACAGTGTATGGTAGACTACTACCAGTAATATTGCAACTAACGGTAATATGAAGACCTTATTACACCGAATCTAATGCTGAACTGCAGCAGCATAACACCTTTCTTCGCTACCGGTAAGTCTTCCGCGTTGCTAGGAAACTACGGCATTCTACAGTCCATCTCTGATGTACACAAAATCCCGCAAAGTGCAGTCCCCCGACGCGTTAACTGATGACATTAGTACGAGGGTTGGAACTTCAACAGTGTTAACTTTTTATTTACAGCTCGTACAAAATATGTACGTGTTTCAAAGTTTTACTGATCTTCAAAGTAGGCACCAGCATTGTGGGTAACCCGTTGTCACTGTCCGTAGCTCGTGGTCTAGTGGCTAGCGTAACTACCTCTGGATCACGGGGTTCCGGGTTAGATTCCGGCCGGGTTGGGGATTTTCTCTGCCCAGGGACTGTGTGTTTGTGTTGTCTTTATCATTTCATCATCATCCTCATCAATCGTAATTGTGGCTATATTGGGCTGTGAAAAAGTTGGGACTTTGTATGGCCGCTGATGACCGCGCAGTTGAGCGACCCACAAACCAAACATCATCATCATAAAACGTTTCCAGCAATGTGGAAGTTGTAGGATACTCTTAGCAGTGCCAGTTTCGTTAACAGTTCGAGCGGCGCGGTCTGTTGCCCGACGAATTTGTAGCAGCTCTGAAGCGAATGCCGTGAAGTGTTTCCTTCAGTTTAGAAATCGAGTTGAACTCACGAGGGCTTAAGTCAGGGGAGTGCAGTAGGTGGTATAGCACTCAGCAGCCCCATCGGTCAAACAAATCAGTAGCAGCTTGTACTGTACGTGCTTGAGCATTTTCCTGCAAAATGATGGTCAGATCCTGTAGAAAGTGTCATCATTTCTAGAATGAGATTTTCACTCTGCAGCGGAGTGTGCGCTGATATGAAACATCCTTGCAGATTAAAACTGTGAGCAGGACCGAGACTCGAACTCGGGACTTTTGCCTTTCGCGGGCAAGTGTTTGTGTAGGTCAGTTGGTAGAGCACTTGCCCGCGGAAAAGTCAGAGGTCGCGAGTTCGAGTCTCGGTCCTGCTCACAATTTTAATCTGCCAGGAAGTTGTCATCACTTCTGTCTGTATGCTGTTCATTTTTGGAACACAACTTACGATCAGCTGAAGGAAACATTTCACGGCATTCGCTTCCGGACTGCAACAAATTCGTCGGGCAATAGACCGCGCCTCCCGAACTGTCAACACAAGTGGCACTGCTAAGAACACCCTACGACTTCCACATCGCTGGCAACGGGTTATACACAATGCTGGTGACTACTTTGAAGGTCAGTAAAATTTTGAAACACGTATCTATCTTGTACGAGAAGTAAATAAATAGATGACACTATTAAAGTTTCAACCCTCTTGTGTCAGTATTTTACCATATATTGACGATTACACAAATGGTTGTTTAGATTTAACTTAAGGATACTTCCGACCATAGTACTAAGATACATATTCATGTTGTCTGATATATGTTGCATACGATCTATCCTATTGACTTACGATGTAACAGAGAAAGGTGAGATGCGATCTGCTATTTAACTCCATGACACCACGACATAGTCAGCGGGCTACATTTGTGGGAGTTATCCACAAGTTCTGTTCCTTGCCATCGTCTCCATACCACAACACTGGGTATAAGGTATAATTTTTTCATCTTAGGGTTAATTATGTTACATGTTTCCCTCTATTCTGTAATACTCTCAGTTACAGAGTATAGTCCGAAGATGATTCACATCTCCTCGAAAGCAGACACCACTTACAAACAAAAGAGTTTTGAAGTGATGGAAGACGTCTGTATGTAATATTTTAATACTTACAGATGGTTAAATCCTGCACAACTACCACTAAAAGGAAGACGGATTCAGATAGAGCAATTTAGTGGGCCAGTCGGAGTGCGATACTATGCCTGAGTATTTGTCGAACCAGTAATGATCGCGTGCAGCACTGTCAACACAGCTGTTGGTATCTTGTAAGACAGGAATTTTCTCAGCATAAACATATAGACAAAAAGAAAACGATTGGTCTCCGAAAATGTAGAGGTACGCGTATAGGCACTCTAGTTCACGTTCACGCTAACCTGAAGGGGTGCGTCCGAAACGTGCTACAAATACTTGTATCGGAACAGCGCTAATTTTGATGCACGTACTGTGTTGTCGATTTGTGATTTGTCTGTTTAATTATGCTGTAAGAGTTTATGTGGAATGGGTAATTCCAAATTATTGTACTGTCCTGTAGTTAAGAATATAAGCCTATTACATCGGTACAGTCTGAACTTTGAGCCGTAACTTATCTCTGGAGTCGTTAGTGTGCAGGCTCTTTCTTGTGGCCATGCTTTGCCGCGATGCAGTTGGTCGCGGTCGCCTATTTAGGAACGCGCGGAACGATTTGAATGGGTCGGTGCAGGAATGAGACGCGGTGGAAATTACGCTGGATACCGAGAGAGGGCAGTCGTCCGTGGTGGGCCGGAGTTTGTTTTGGCGGAATCCAGGAGCAAAGCCTGTGAGAGAACGACGTGGTGTCAGACTTCACGCTGATAGCGAAACTGGTCTTGAGGACATTGCTGCTCCGTAGATGCCTGAAGATAACCGTCTGCAACCTATAACAGTGCCAAGACTTCTGTCTGCCTCTGCCACCTTCAGCTGTATTAGATCCGGTGGGTTAGCTGTTTTCTCATCCAGAATCGTTCTTGTACGATTAACTGTTGGGTGGCCCTGTACGGCTTTCGCGTTGAGCTGTGGCACCCATAACGTGCTGCCGCGTTTTGTGTGTGGGAGTTCCTCGTCCTGTGCGTGCCGTTTTGCTTACAAGTGCTACCTGTGGCTATTGGCTAATTTACTGGGTCTAACTTAAGGAAGCTGTGCATATTATACAAACAATGTAAAGGTAGCTTAGGGGAAATATTGCTAGAGTAATATCTATTTATTTAGTGCCCAATGCCTGGCAAGTTTTAAAAGTGTTATCTGGTTAAGTCTACGTTGTTATTAAATATGTTGATTACGTACTGGTGACGCATGCTCAACGTCCGCCCCCGGTAGCTGAATAGTGAGCGTGATGGATTGTCAATCCTCTGGACTCGTGTTCGATTCCCGGCTGGGTCGGGTAATTTTCCCCTCTCAGGGCGTGGGTGTTGTGCTGTCCACATCATCACCCTATCATCCTAATCGACAGCAGATCACCGAAGTTACGTCAAATTGAAAGACCGTCACCCGGCGAACGGTCTGCCCGACAGGGAATCCTTGTCATGAGATTAAAAAAAAAACAAAAAACTCTGCTCAACTGTGTGCGCAGGCAGCTCAATTTACGCAATGCCTTTTATTTGTAATATTTTAAAGATGTAATTTTATCTTAACCCTCCAATGAGCTGTGCTTTTACTGGTTGGTGCATTGCTAGAGTATTTCAATAAGCCTCTTACTTAAGTCATTTCGTGGCTAAAATTGTAATGGTAGTGCCTTACGTGCTTTAAGGAACTGCAATTTGCTTTAAGAACTTCGGACATGTTGACTGTTTGCAAGGCTGTACGTTAACATCTGATTTAATACTTTGCATGGAAAACGTTGCCTGGCTTCGCGGGTCATGTCGTAATAGTTTTTTGGTGTGTTACAGAAGGAGGTTGTTGTTCTCTAAGCCGGCTGCGCTGCGCCTCACGCGTTGCCGCCTGACCAGTACAACCGAGTGGGTCTGCGACTGCGGAAGGCTGCAAAGTGCGAGCACTGCTGTATCTGATGCGTGTATTCTACCTTCAAGAAACTTTTTCCCATTTAAAACTGTAGCTTGTAGATAATTTTTTCGCTGTTTTAAACTATTCAAAGGATTTCAAACCCTATCTGAGCAATCAGGCTTGTTAGACCTCTGTGAAATAATTTTGTCTAAAGTATTTGCATTGAACAAGTGGAATACCTGCAAATTCTTTTCTTAAAAGTTCTCTTTTTTTTATTTTTTAAAGCAGGCTATTTCTGCAACTATCAAAGCAAAAGGGTAAGTTCCAAGTTTTAAAAAAATCTTTTATTGAGGGAAGTCAGTGCCATTTGTTTTAAATTAAAATATATATTCTTAAACGTTGTGCTTGTTGCGTTGCAAAAGTTTTTTTCAATTTCTGACTTTATGTATTATTGTAACTAATAGTAAGTTGTGACATCACTGTGTCTATGGGCACTTACCAACTGCTTGTTTAGATGCCTGCCAATTAAAGTTTGTTGTTAGGAACCCTCTATGGACTCCATACTTTCGCTCCCTACAGCCTTGAGACCTGCTAGCATCATATCAAGCTCCTCCTTAACTTCGAGTTGTTTATTATTTGGAAAGTTATTATAAGGGCCCAGGGAATCACGTAAACATTATGCCTGAGGAGATTCTTCCGTTTGGTGAAAGCCTTTTCCACAAGGCAGACCCGGTGGCCATCTTTGTTAACTGTTGGTCTTGTTAGCAAAACTTATCAGGACAAACCATGCTGCAGCAACGACTGCACCATTCTGATGCAAGCATGATTACCACGGGCAGACATAATGAGGCCTTATTCGTATCATTTTAAACACAGACTAGAAGAACTTGCAAAGTATTTCTCACACCGCATCCTCGATTACACTGCGTTTGACAAGGCCAGCTACACACTGTTTGCTCGTAATTCTTGTAATCAAAGCGATAATTCAAGGAAAGCAGTGATTCCCAGTGATTAGTTCGTTACTGTACACATTGACTCAATAGTTTTTCTACTAAACGCTTCGAAATGTTGCATTATCGAGTTTAAAAGATCAGTCAGGTAAAGACACGGTAGAGGCTTCAGTCACAGTGTAAAGGACAATTTATCACAGTTTTCAAAGTGTTATTGTTGTTGCTTTGTTTCATGAGTCCGAAATCAGCTACTGCAAAAGACTGTAGATCACGGTACTTCAAAGACGCTACCACACATCCGTAAATACGAAGGACGTCACTATACAGGCTCTCAAAAGCTTATAAGGGTGTTAGGGGTAGATTGTGCTGAGAAATAATCGTAAGGAAAAAAATCAATACGTTGATTCGTTGCCGAGTTAATTAGCATTGAAATTAGTTAATCAGGTCGTTGCACTCACAGATTCGAGCGGCCCACAAGATACAAGTAGTGTCAGTTGTTCTCATAGTGTGGATGATAACGACGGGACTGCTCATCCTTTTGCTCCATTCTAGCTTTACTATCGTCCGACGTCGAATTTTTGTGTCGTTCTCTTTTTCTGTTTCAGAAAACCAAAAGAAGTACACGTTGGTAGACACCGTCGCTGGCACGTCCAAAGTCTGATTGGTTAACTCCGATGCTAACTAGCTCGGAAATGGCCCGACGTACTGAATGACTTATTTTTCAGCATGACCTGCCCCGCAACACCCTTTCGGGATTTTCAGACTTTTCTGATCACCCTGTATTTGATAACAGGATAGAGGGCGACAAACAAGCTGGACGCAAATTTTCCATGACAGCAAGAAGCGTGTCTACAATCTCTTCGTTTAGGATCTCTTTGCGAACACTGTTGTGACGCCGTACTACATAGCTGCGAGCGTTATACTATTCCTCGGACATGTTGGACAGTCTACAATAACGCACAAACAAAACGGACAGTATCGTTCAGAGTGTGGTCACGGGCTGGTAAAATATGGGAGTTCGTTTCCAATTGTCTGTCACGTCTCCAAGTTCACCTGTCTTAAGCCGTTGATTCCATTGATCTGCTGCTACACGCTTCCCCATTATCACAAATTAAATCAGTGGGCGAGGGTAACATTGCAGGCTGCTACCTTTTCTACATCATTTAACGCGATGGAAATTGATCAGGGTGCTCTTTAAGTCGAATAACTAAAACTTTTTTGCCGTGAGGGTACTTAATTTTGCTAACTGAAGGTATGTTTAGGATCCGCATTGTAACCGGAAGCACTCACTTAACTTGAACACAATCCATATAAGTGAAGCTCTGAATGTTTAAATAATTTCACCGTTAGAAACCCGTTTTCTTCTGTTTCTTTTGCTTCTTCGAAAAGTGACAGCAGGAGTTCAGACTATACCAGTTACTCGCAGAGGTCCATTGTAGGCTGTATTTATCTTATGGCTGCGAAACTCTTGGTAGATATTCTGATGCGTTAATGCCGACCAGGTTTACGCTGGAAAAACGTTTGTTGCAATTTTGGACACCATTTGCAAATCTGACGCTATGAGTGCAAGAAAGACCTATAGAAATGTTTTCACGTGTAGTAGATTAGGAACAGGACGGGAGTAGAAAAGATTAAACAAGTGAGAAAAGCGTAATTTTGATTGTGTTATTAACCACCGCTTACACAGTTTGTTCAGTGTGAGCACCGGAGATGTATCATCTCTGAATCTTGTCTCCCACTCGTCCTGTGGTACTAAATTAGTTTTCCGTGTTTTATACTTACAGTATTCGTTATGGCGTCAATTTATTTCTCTGCAGCGAAGTGTGCACTCTTCATACTTCAAGGTAAATTAAAACTGTGTGTAAAAATCACGAAAGAATGCAGAAATACCTACACAGGAAAAAAATTATATCATCTCTATGTATGTCAAATATCTGTTCTTCATTTTAATTTGGGCTGTAATTACGTTTTTCTTGAAATAGACGAAATTTTTGCCTCCAGGAGAATTAGATTTTTCAGATCTGCAAAGTAGAATGCTTCGCGCAGTGGAAGTGGCAACGCAGTGGGAGCTGACAATTCCACTGCAGCCCTCGTTGGTGTGGTTTTCGCGTGAGCAGTCCAACCCGCCAGCTATCAACCCATTTACTCTGGACTGTAACCACGCACTGAAACGTACATCGATTAAAACATTAACCTTACAGTGAATGTACAAGCTGTGTTGAAATTAAAATTTAATATGACTACACGGCTGCGAGGATTTTATGATTGTGTTAACAATACAAAGATATGACATACCTTGTCTTTCGCTCACCAGCACTCCAGGATTGAATTGTCTTTGGTAATTTTTAAAAGATTGTAAGGTTCTGTGAATTTTATTTTATGGCTAAACTTGGAAAACAAAGCAGATTTGATCCTTATTCCAATACCGCAGACTGTTTCCTATTGCTATTTAGGGGTGCCATATCTAGCTGTGACATCGTCAAAAAAAAAAAAAAAAAAAAAAAAAAAAAAAAAAAAAAGGCGCCCTGCATCGCGGTGTAGATTGCTCGTCAGGTTTCGAGAGGGTGCGTTTCTGGATGAGGTATCGAATATATTGCTTCCCCCTACTTATACCTCCCGAGGAGATCACGAATGTAAAATTAGAGAGATTAGAGCGCGCACGGAGGCTTTCAGACAGTCGTTCTTCCCGCAAACCATACGCGACTGGAACAGGAAAGGGAGGTAATGACAGTGGCACGTAAAGTGCCCTCCGCCACACACCGTTGGGTGGCTTGCGGAGTATAAATGTAGATGTAGATGTAGATGTCGACGAGATTCTGTAAAGCGCCAGATTTGGATCTAAGGGCCAAAATTGGAGCTATTTTCTTTTGAGTTGACAGTTGATGGCTGAAGAGACAAGATCACAATTACAGATAGTCTGCGAAAACTGATGCACCCTGTATATGGACCGTGATAACCCCTTCAGCATCAACTACGTCCTGAAGATGGCACATTAAAGCACACAAACTGGTAGCTTCGCAATAAATAAAATCTTAAGGAAGGCTGTAGGCGTTTTGTTTTCTTACAAGAGTGAACGGCCGTGGTCCTCCAGACCTTCAGTCAAAAGGTTGGGCATAATTTTTTTTTTCAGTTTTAAGCCGGTTCCGCATTAAATCGTTAACATGTCTACCAAGTTTCGGTGCCGTACGATAGTTACAGCCTAACACTGGGACCTCCGTGGGCAGCTGCACTTTGTTTATAAGCACCCAGTATTTCGCTGCTCGAATGATACACACGCAGCCAGTACCACGTCTGAGATCAGGACTTTTCTTTTCATCCTGCGAACTCTTCTGGAGTTTTACCTCATCCTTTGGCTACACATTTCTTCTAAGACTTTTCGTTGAATTTTCGTTTCTTCCGTACACTAAGGACTTTGTCTCTATTTGATATAAATAAAACTTCGTACACTCGAGGTGTGAATTAAACAACGCGTTCAGTCACAATTTTTCGTGTTTTATCCAGTACACGATGCATTTCGGACTTTTTGGGTCCATCTTCAGGTGTAATTCGTTTTAATACATGCTTTATTTTTTCTCTTCATTGAGATGGTAAGACACAGATTTAGGAACCAAGTTTTAAATTGTAAGTCATTTCTAGGGGCAGACGTGGACTCTGACCACAATCTATTGGTTATGAGCTGTAGATTAAAACTGAAGAAACTGCAAAAAGGTGGGAATTTAAGGAGACGGGAACTGGATAAACTGACTAAACCAGAGGATGTACAGAGTTTCAGGGAGAGCATAAGGGAACGATTGACAGGAATGGGGGAAAGAAATACAGTAGAAGAAGAATGGGTAGCTCTGAGGGATGAAGTAGTGAAGGCAGCAGAGAATCAAGTAGGTAAATAGACGAGGGCTGGTAGATATCCTTGGGTAACAGAAGAAATATTGAATTTAATTGATGAAAGGAGAAAATATAAAAATGCAGTAAAAGAAGCAGGCAAATCGGAACACAATCGTCTCAAAAATGAGATCGACAGGAAGTGCAAAATGGCTAAGCAGCGATGGCTAGCGGACTGATGTAAGGATGTAGAGGCTTATCTCACTAGGAGCAAGATAGATACTACCGACAGGAAAATTAAAGAAACTTTTGTATAAAAGAGAGCCACTTGTATGAATATCAAGAGCTCAGACTGAAACCCAGTTCTACGCAAAGAAGGGAAAGCAGAAAGGTGGAAGGAGTACATAGAGGGTCTATACAAGGGCGATGTACTTGAGGAAAATACTATGGAAATGGAAGAGGAGGTAGCTGAAGATGAAATGGGAGATACGATACTGCGTGAAGAATTTGATAGAGCACTGAAATACCTGAGTCGAAACAAGGCCCCGGGAGTAGACGACCTACCATTAGAACTACGGACGGCCTTGGGAGAGCCAGTCCTCACAAAACTCTACCATCTGGTGAGCAAGATGTATGAGACAGGCGAAATACCCTCAGACTTCAAGAAGAATATAGTAATTCCAATACCAAAGAAAGCAGGTGTTGACAGATGTGAAAATTACCGACCTATCAGTTTAATAAGTCACAGCTGCAGAACACTAACGCGAATTCTTTACAGACGAATGAGAAACTGGTAGAATCTATCCTCGGGGAAGATCAGTTTGGATCCCGTAGAAATATTGGAACACGTGAGGCAATACTGACCTTACGACTTCTCTTAGAAGAAAGATTAAGGAAAGGCAAACCTACATTTCTGGCATTTGTAGACTTAGAGAAAGCTTTTGACAATGTTGACTGGAATATTCTCTTTCAAATTCTAAAGGTGGCAGGGGTAAGATACAGGGAGCGAAAGGCAATTTACAATTTGTGCAGAAACCAGATGGCAGTTATAAGAGTCGAGGGGCACGAAAGGGAAGCAGTGATTGTTAAGAGCGTGAGACAGGGTTGTAGCCTCTCCCCGATGTTATTCAATCTGTATATTGAGCAAGCAGTAAAGGAAACAAAAGAAAAATTCGGAATAGGTATTAAAATCCACGGAGCAGAAATAAAAACTTTGAGGTACGCCGATGACATTGTAATTCTGTCAGAGACAACAAAAGACTTGGAAGAGCAGTTGAACGGAATGGACGGTGTCTTGAAAGGAGGATATAAGATGAACAACAACAGAAACAAAACGATGATGATGGAATGTAATCGAATTAAGTCGGGTGATGCTGTGGGAATTAGATTAGGAAATGAGACACTTAAAGAAGTAAAGGAGTTTTGCTATTTGAGGAGCAAAATAACTGCTGATGGCCGAAGTAGAGAGGATATAAAATGTAGACTGACAATGGCAAGGAAAGCGTTTCTCAAGAAGAGAAATTTGTTGACATCGAGTATAGTTTTAAGTGTCAGGAAGTCGTTTCTGAAAGTATTTGAATGGAGTGTAGCCATGCATGGAAGTGAAACATGGACGATAACTAGTCTGGACAAGAAGAGAATAGAAGCTTTCGCAATGTGGTGTTACAGAAGAATGCTGAAGATTAGATGGATAGATCATATAACTAATGAGGAGGTATTGAATAGAATTGGGGAGAAGAGGCGTTTGTGGCACAACTTGACAAGAAGAAGGGACCGGTTGGTAGGACATGCTCTGAGGCATCAGAGGATCACAAATTTAGCATTGGAGGGCAGTGTGGAGGGTAAAAATCGTAGAGGGAGACCAAGAGATGAATACACTAACAAGATTCAGAAGGATGTAGGTTGCAGTAGGTACTGGGAGATGAAGAAGCTAGCACAGGATAGAGTAGCATGGAGAGCTGCATCAAACCAGTCTCAGGACTGAAGACCACAACAACACCAACAACATAGATCCTTTGAACACGGAACAAAGGCTCTCCCTTTGAACAATAAATTCAAACTCTGTCAGAACTCGGAACATCTATAAAGCTGAAAATTTTTGGAATGAAATACAGGTATTACTCCTGTCAGCGGTAGCAAGCAGCGATCTCACCATAAACTTCCGTATTTTGTAGTGTAGAAATGGCCATCAAAATGAAACATCAGAGAAGGTCACTGAATTAAAGCGGGCAGAGGCTATTTACGATTTGTACAGAAACCTTGTGATGTACCTGGTTCCAATGACCGCTTTTCTCTATCTCGCAGTCTACATGGCTGTGCCGCACAAAGCCTTAACACCATTAGACAATCCAAAGGTGACTGAAATTAACACTACGTTACTGGCCGCAGATCTGGCGAACTTAAATTACATGTGGAGCCTTTTTTGCTATTGATTTATAATTTTTGCTCCACTAACATTCGAATCGTTTGTTTCCAAGTTGATAATCATTGCACTAGCATCCACAAGAACGTCTAAAAGTAGAAATTGATTAATGAGGCTACTATAGCGACCTCAGTGCTATATTACTAAAAGACTTAAAAAAAAGTATTTATAAAGAAGAAACATTTAAAAATTGAATAATATATTTTTATCATGTAGCTGTAAAATAATAGTTTCTCTGAGTAAGTTTCGAATGCAAGGAAATGTAACAAAATGATCTAAAGAGATGACAAGATATGCTCTTTTCTAAATTTTTTAGTCGTCTTCACTTCTTCTCTTGTCTTGGTTGCGTGTAGTCGGACATCTTGCGAGTGCTGGCAAATGTAAGCATATTTGTATGAGTTAAGCTGATAATATATTGATTTAATATTATTGTGCACTTTTAATTTGTAAGAGGTGATCCCGATTTCATGTCCGCCTTCTTTGAATTAACCTGCATTCAAGTAATTTACAGTTCAACAATCGCAGCGGCCGATGCAGCCAACGACGCCATTACGTGGCGATATTAACTTATAAAATTTAGCAGAAGCGAAAGACTCGCCCGCTATTAACGTAATATACATTTTTCTCCACAGCCGCACGAAGTTGCAGAAAATACGTAGCTTCAAGATTCTTATTTTCAGTACCATAGCCAGAGCCAGGACTCCGACTACAATACAATGGTTAACGGAGGTAAGAAAAAATACTCTCGCGCGTGTGTGGGCCGCCATTGTAATTAATAACTAAAGATCTTTTACTTTAAAGTGAACTGACTAGCCGAGGAAATTAATATGAGAAGTTAATTCCAATGTTCAACTTGTATGCTCATGTTTTAAGATTCAGCGAGTCTAACATTCATTAACCTAACAAAAAATTTAAGATTAATATTGTTAAAAAGGAGAACTTCACAAAAGCATTTAACCGTAAATCAACATTGAATGAAATATCATTTTTATTAAGGCCCACCACGTAAGTCGGCAACAATCAAAATAATAATAATAATATATTAAATTACGACGGCCGACGGACGCGAGATTGGCGCCCAACGAGGGGCCCGATCAATGTGATTCTATTGTAATGAATGTAATTATGTATGTGTCTAATTGTTGTAAAATATTAATGTCTATATGAATTCTTTTACATGTACAACAACAAAACCACACCCTGAGGAGAGCCGGAGAAGAAAAAGTGTAGAAAACAAAAAGGATTTCGATAAACAGAAATAACTAAGGTAAGGCTGTTGTGCAAGCATTCTGTGTAGCTCTGTGCGGAATATTGAACCCATATGCACACGAGATACCTTCGGTGAAAAAAAAAATAGTAAGTAAAGTGCAATTTAAATTGTGTGTATTTGTGTATTTATGCGTTTATTTTTGGAGGGGATAGTTATTCGTGAGTGTATCATTGTTAGATTCGTCAGTGGCTTAAAGTGAATTTATTATGGGTAAGATAGGACAAGCTAAAGCATCCGCACCAGACAAACAAAATTTTGTTAATACGAAAAGTGAGGGTCATTTGCAATACGCAAACGAATCCCAAGCCACCGCCTCGGATAACATAATTTCCGGAGCGGAGGGGCGAGGATCTGTGGACGGTGAATGACGCTCCACAGCAGAATGGGAATAGAATAACAACAAGTCCACTGCCTGGGCGGAGGGGGGGGGGGGGGCAATCGAGTGCTAGATTAAGCGGGGCACCAGTATGCTCATTGCAGAGCCATTTGGAAAATTTCTGCGCAGGTTAGAAGAAAGAGATAGGGAGAGAGATCAGAAACTGGCTCAGATGCTCTATGAGCAAGAGCAACAAAGAGAAGAGAAGGAAAGGGAAAAAGAAAGAATGTCAGAACAGAGGGAAAAACAAAGAGACGAAAAACTGGCTTAGATGCTCTATGAGCAAGAGCAACAAAGAGAACAGAAAGAAGGGGAAAAAGAAAGAACGTCAGAACAGAGGGAAAAACAAAGAGACGAGAAAATGGCTCTGAGCGCTATGGGACTCAACATCTTAGGTCATAAGTCGCCTAGAACTTAGAACTACTTAAACCTAACTAACCTAAGGACAGCACACACACCCATGCCCGAGGCAGGATCCGAACCTGCGACCGTAGCAGTCCCGCGGTTCCGAACTGCAGCGCCAGAACCGCTAGATCACCGCGGCCGGCAAAAAGAGACGAGAAACTGGCTCAGATGCTATATGAGCAGGAGAAAAAATTAACGCAAATGCTACATGACGAAGGGAAAGAATTTACGCAGAAGCTCAGTGAGCAAGAGCAGCGCAGTGAAGCGAAACTAGACCGTGTACAAAGCGAACTTGCCGAGATGCGGGACGCGTGCAAAGAAATACCCGATCTTGTGCAAAGCTTAGCCGGCGAGATGCAAAAACTACAGATATCACAGGCTAGGCTTGGAGACAATGTCCAGACTTTAACCACCCGCGTGGATAATGTGGAGATAGAGGCACGGAAAAGTATTGATACATATTTGGAAGTGCAAGCTCAAAATGTCGAAAAAGAATTTAATGAATGGCTAGAAGTAAAGGATCGCAAGATATCTGCAAGGATTGAAAGCGATGTAAAAACAGCTGTAGAACAAGCGACTGCGGCCGCGAGTGTAAATATTGACGCTAGTGCTGCCGCACTACATGCCGAATTAACACAAATCAAATCCCGCGTGACTGCGGAGTTGCCGAATTGGCAACAGGAGGTCGCGCGGAGACTGTCTGCGTTGGAAAGCAATGTAAGCAGTGGCAGACAGATGAACCCGACTCCGCGTGCTGATTACTATAATAACGCAGACTGTATGCAGGGTGCGAGTGCGCAACCGCAACCTAATGCGAATTATAAGCACAGACAACATGCAATACCGTGCAGCGCACATCACTAAGTAATGAATGTCCCAGAATGTAGAAATCAGATGTGCAAAAAAGAGGACAATGTAATAAAACACAGGACATTCCAAGCCTTCAATAGCGAAAAACGTAATGTCCACCCTGTGGTATTTATTAAGGGCTTCAGGAATGTGTTTCCCAGGACATGGACGGAAAGACAAAGAATACAGTTCGTGGTCTCCATTATTCAAGGTGACGCGGCACTGTGGGCCACGACGTGTCCGAAAAATGTCTAACGATGCAACAGTTTGAAGGTGCTTTCTTGCAAAAATTCTGGTCCGATAGCGTCCAAGAAAGACTACGAAAGGAGATGTACAGTCCAGAAATGTACAATCCTAAGGTGGGAACGTTACGCAAATATTTTGAAAAGTATATAAACAAAACCAGGTACTGGGACGAGCCAATGTCCGATCGTGACATAATCAGATTAATAAAAATGAAGTTGCCCAGTGGAATTGAAAGATATGTCATCAATGTGCCGGAATACGATATATAACAATTCATGGAAATAGTGGATTCTGTTGACTTATTGATCGAAGGTATGAAAACCGAAAACAAGTGGAACCATGCAGGCTGTAATCAACGAAAAGCCGATTACAATGGCAGCCACAGTAACGGTAGTAAATTAGTACCTAATGGTAACGGGAATAGGCAAGAGCACCGTCAACAGAATCGAGGCACAAACGATGGCAATGGTTATAACGGCAACGGTTATAATCGTCAAAATCGGAAGAGACATCATGATGGACGCATGACTAATGGATATAATGGTAACGGCAGTCCGCAATGGCGGAACAACCGAAACCAGTGGCGTGGTAGTAATGAACCGACACCACAGTGGCAACAAAACACAGCGCCACAATGGAACGCCAACCTAGGTCCATCACAGAACATGTCAGGAAGTTACAACCGACCACCGTAAAACCAGAGCCATACACAGTATCAAAATACGCCATCTGGGAGGCAGGGCGGCCAACCCAACAGTACCAACAACAACAACCAGAACCACAAAGTGAGGTTAGTGCAAGTGACAGACAACTGTCAACCCCCTAATGCTCATCCGTTAAACTAAAGACAGCCACAACACGCTCTCCGTTGTTGGCTGCAGGATGGTGTAGTGAGGGCACATTCACTGATGACAGCCATAAACTTTGTATGCTGAGATACAATGAGGGAATAAAAATAGAAAAGGGACTTGTAGACATACCGCAGAAACGTAACCGAACCGACAAAAGTGTTGTGCAGGCTATATTGCAAGCAGATATGTACGGACCACCAATACAGATAATAGTCGATACCGGTGCGTCAACCAATGCCATGAGTGCAAATTTTTACAAGTACTTGAGTCAAAATAATAGAATACCAGTATTGCCAGTGAAGAATTGTCGTGTAACAGGTGCAATAGGTGCACAATCTCATATTGTAAAGCACCAGGTGCAAGTCGAGTTTACGGTAGGAAATGAAGCAATGAAAAGCCCGTTCCTAGTAGTTAAGGGATTAGGTGCTGCTTGCAGCCTGGGGATGGAATTTTTACGCCAGAGGGACGCAAAAATCGACATTTTGTGCGGGGAAGTAGGCCTTATGAATGAGGGTACACGTGTAGTTTTGCCATTGTTGAGGACACAGGAAGTGCACGGTAAATATTGCCGGAACATTCAATCTAGATTCGAAGGAATACAGGTAATGAATTTATATTCTGACTTAACTACAAGACAAGCATATTATAAAGAATTTATTGCTGAAGACAAAGAGCAAAAAAGGAAACTGATAGCCATGAAAGTCAGGGAGTCAGAACATTTGACTGAAGTTCAACAAAATGAATTGACTCAGCTACTTACAGATTATGAGAATGTGTTTTCGGAAAAACCCGGTGTTATCCAGGGCTACACCTATAATATCGAAGTTACGAGGTATATAAGAAAAATGCTTGATTGGGGGATAATTGAACCACCACTATGTCCGTACAGCAGTCCGCTCGTTGCAGTAGCGAAAGCGGACGGCAGTATACGTCTCGTGCTTGATGCGCGCGATATTAACAAAATAATTGTACCTGTCAGAACGCGAGCAGAAAACCTGGATGAACAGATACAGAAGTTTTATGGAGTTAAATATCTGACCTCTGTCGATATGCGTTCGTCGTAATGGCAAATCCCACTAACTGAATCATCAAGAAAGTACACTGCCTCTGTGTTTGCCGGCAGAAGTTACAAATTTAAAGTTTTGCCATTTGGATTAAATTTTAGTGCAGGTGTCTTCATTACAGCGCTCGATACAGTATTAGGACCAGATTTGTTGGACCAAGTAACGTTGTATGTAGATGACTTATTAATAGCTACTCCCGTTTGGGAAAGCCACATGGACACTCTGAGATGCGTACTAGAAAGATTTTCTGAGGTAGGCGTAACAGCAAACCTCACAAAATCCAAATTTGGCAGGGAGAGAATAAAATTTCTTGGCCATGTAATATTACCTACAGGTATTGTGCCCGATCCGAAGAAAATAGCAGCAATTGAGAACTTCCCTCCTCCTAGAACCAAGAAACAGTTAAAGGCATTTCTGGGTCTAGTGTCGTTTTTCAGACGATTCATACCTGGCCAGCTTTTAAATGATAATACCCTGTTAAACTTGTTGAGAAAGAATACACCCTGGATATGGAATGAACTGTGCCAGCAGTCGTTTGAGCAAATACGACAAGCCCTTCTAAATGCTAATCTACTGTCACATCCTGACATGTCAAAGGAATTTTGCCTTGCTACAGACGCTTCCACTGTCGGACTAGGCGCTTGTTTATTCCAAATCGATGAGGAAGGCGGAAACAAGAACATAAGAATATTCGGTTTCGCAAGCCGAGTGTTGTCAAGTTGTGAACGATCATATACAATCACCGAACTCGAAATACTAGCAGTAGTATGGGCCATGAAGAAGTTCAGATATTATGTGTACGGAAAAAATGTAAAAATCAGGCCTTAAGTTTTTTGCTGACATGCTAGTTAATGCACGACAGGTTGACGAGGTGGGTGCTTGCTCTGCAGGAATATCAATTTCAAATACTGTATATAACAGGTTGTGACAACGTAGTACCAGATGCTTTGTCACGGTTGCCGCAAGGTCTGCCTGAACTAACAACAATACTAGAACGGGCAACAGAGTACAAAATTTTAGTTATGAAAGACCCTACTTGTCGAGAAAAGTTCCTGCAGGCGCGCAAGCAATTGCCTAGTTTAGAGGACGAAGATCCCTCTTTGGGAAAACTCAAACAAGAACTCCTAGCATCGGGTGGAAATCAGATAGGTAGCCATCATTTTGTGCAAAATAGGGTATTATATTACCGGAAGGATGTTAACAAGGACTAGTGGTATATCTGTGTACCGGAAGTATGTATCAGTGATTTAATCTGGCACGTGCACCTTTCGTGGGGACACGTGAGCATTGAAATATGTAGAGCACTTCTCGCAAGACAATGTCATTTTAAGAATATGAAAAGAATAATTCAGAATGTTGTAAGGACATGTGTAGTTTGTCAAAGGACGAAACCTACAAATCTGCCCACGGTAAGTGAATTGCACCCTGTTGTTCCTAACAAACCATTACGACTAGTTTCTGTTGACATTCTAGGGCCACTACCCACTGGCAGAGGTGGTGTGAAACATATATTTGCTATATATGATGCCTTTACCAAATTTCTAAAATTGTATCCTGTAAAAGGTTCAACGGCCACACCCCTCATTCAGAAATTACGAACAGATTATTTTGTTAATGTTGGCAAAACACAGATCATATTATCCGATAATGACACCTATTTTACTGGTCTCAAATGGAAAACGTTTCTACAAGAGCAAGGTATTAAACACATTTTTGTAGCTCGATTTCACCCGGAGAGCAGTTTTGTAGAGCGTACCTTTAAAGAGTTGAACAGGTTCATGAGAACTTATATTCCGAATCGCCACACCAAGTCGGCAGAATACGTTTCGACTTTTGAGGAACTCAACAATAGATTGCCACATTCGGCCACCGGTTATACTCCACTAGAAGTCATGAGTGGAAAGAATGAAACCGACAGCTGGCTATCACCATTACCGACTGTACCACGACAAATTGTACCTCACGAACAAATTATAGCTGAGACTTTAAATAACTTAACGAGGTGCGCGGAGCGCCGAAAGGAGAAGCGTGACCAGAAAATAAAGAAGGTCACAGTGTATCAACCAGGTGACTTGGTGCTAATAAGGACTCATAGCAAGTCATCTCTGTTAGCGAAAAAGAATAAGAAATGGCAACCGGTGTATGCCAGGCCCTACAAAGTCATAGACATACCACATGGATGTAGCTACTTATTGGGTGACGTAGATTCGGAAGAGATCAAAGGACTCTATCCATACAAAGACTTAAAGAAGTTCGCTCAGTAGAGCAACGTTTACATATGTGAATAATAGGTTAAGTTTGTATTTTTCTTTGTGTGTAAATTTTCAGATTTTAGTGTAACATTTAAAGACAGTCAGGCACACAAGATTAGTGTGATTCAATTTTGTAGATGGTAAGGAATAACAGTATTTTTAAGTAATTGTATTTTGAAAGAAAAATGAACGTAGGTTTAAGAATAATTTACAAATTTCATTTCTAAAAATGCTTTAAAAATATTTAAAAAAAATTCAACAGCATGTAATGATGAAGGAATTTTTCATTAGTGTGTCATGAATATTTTTGAACTGTAGTAGTAATGAAACTTATGAAAATTCAATATTATAGTGTATATGTTGTTCCATGTATTTACGTCTATACCGATTTTGAAATATGCTCTATCACAATTTACTAAACAACATGAGTGCAGGGTGTACATCACCCAAGGTACCTCATGTGTTGTGGACAAGGTACAAAGCAAATCAGTAAACGCGACTATCGCTAAGCACTGTTAAAATATATTGCCATTCATAAGGCCGAGATTTGCACGAATTTATCGCGTAAACAAAAGTCACAAAACTAACACTAACCTAGGAACTTGTACGCTAGGCCTAGATTATAAAATGTGTACAATAATGCGAGAGGCAAAGTTTTGTAAAGTCGAGCCTGGCTCTGGAGGGCAAGTACGCAATGAGTAGGCCGACATGACATGGGAACCTACCTGAGATGAGACGTAAATACAATTGTATAGTCAAAAAATCTGAAGGCAAGTACGACTCTAAGTGGAAAATGAAAAGAGATAATTAGTGCGAGAGACTGGTAAAATCCAGCACGAGCCAAAGTCCAGTTCAGACTGAATGAAATACATTAGTGTTTGTGAACTAATCGAAACAGTTACTTTAAGCAGTGTGAAAAACTGTGAAGGTGAAACTGTGATACGGACAGTGAAGTGCTAGTATTGAACGTTCAACAGCGCTGAGGACGCCAAGCGCCAAAATTACGCACGAAAAACTGTGAATTTGCTTATAAATGTGAACTGTTAACGTGAAGTGAACCCACAGTTAATATTTTTGGGACAGACAGTAATTTCAGTGAGTACAATAATGCGAGATTGGAATGCGATGCGTTGACTGTTGCAAAACAGCGACCGCAGAAACGGCGAATGTTTGTGCTAAGCTCGTACTGGGACACTCACCAGTGCCTGCGAGTGCGGCGAAAACATAAATAATTTTATCAAGACAAAAACTGACGTGTAATGAAAACAGTGGCGCATCAGAACTGCATTCACATGAGAAGATCCATGTCATGTATTCTGCGGGACAGTGCTGGCTTGACACTCGGAAACTGGCGAAAACTTAACAACAATTGTCGCACTAATACATGCTTCCTTCCCACTAGCGTAACCATCTGCAGCGGGAAACAAATATTACGTTGGTTGTGTGTATGTTTCATGTACTACGTCGGAGATGCGTAGCAGAGCTGACTCCTACCAACAAGCGCGGGGACCGAATATCATCCCACTCCGCCACGCCCGGGCGAGGCAGAAGCACATCGCCAACCGTGCAGCCGATCACCTGAATCTGACGTTCCACGACGGCGAGACACACGCTGTCGTCGAGCGGGCGTTGACCTCTCCGCAGCCGCCGCGAACGCCGAGCACCGAACACACCAACCGGCGCCGTCGCTAGCTAAACGTCGCGGCGTAGATCATCAACGACACCGCAACTAATTGTTATGATCACCTCATTTCTTTGCATAGTGCAACGAAAAATTGTTGACAAAGTATGCACATCCTGTACTCCAATGACATCCCAAAAAAAAGAAAATTAAGTGAAAGTAACCAAACCAGTTAGTCTGTCGCTCCGCCGAGATTTTCCCCAGGGTTTCCCTACGGCCGTGTCAAATGGGGAGCGAACAGTTGACACCCCT